>NC_080573.1:3613000-3913666 GCF_029962835.1 Magnolia sinica | reverse complement strand
TATTGGGCCAACCAGAGGAGTGAAAAGGCCTGGTTATCGAGCCAGAAGAACTATCAGTGTGAACTAATGGAAAGCTCCCATCCTGCACCTATACCGTAGGGAGTTGTTTGATACTCTGGCTTTGTAAGACACTTGATTCGCAGGCACGTAGAAGTGGTACATGTTCAACAATCTCATAGATAAGCATAATATGTATACATCTAAACTGGATAATTTGGATTATTAGTTTCAATTTTACTTGTATAAACATGGCTGCGCCTGAAAATTAAGCCCGTGGCACTCATCATGTGGGCCACACCTGTTTCAGAAAAATAGAATTTGGAAAATCACTGACCAACGGTCTATATTCAACATAAACATAAGGCCTATTGGATGATGTAAACATCTTTTTTCGACCTAAGGCAGGTTTGCAGTGGTCCCCACCTAATGGAGGGACCTGAATGGCTCATGTAAGCCACGAATCACCTCATTAACCTGGAATGTGTAAATCTCCTCAGCATTTCATTTCTTTATTAAGATGGACGAGGGATGATTGCCAGTTACATTCAAGTTCTTCCAGTCCAAACAGTTACCTAAATGTATTTTATGCTCTTTGCTTGTTTATAGATGGTCTCTGATGGCGGCGAGATTACCAGGAAGAACAGACAACGAAAGAAAAAACATTTGGTATACCCAGCTGAAAAAGCGGCAGGAACAAAATCCTACAACCCAAGAAACCAACGTGGAAATATCCAAATGGAATGCCGGAGCTTCAAAGGAAGAATCACTATCTGTCTACTCATCCTCGAATGTTCCAACCATCCCAAGATCAGAAAATTCTAGCTACATTGACATGAACTGGCAACAGTCTTCTGACAATTCATCTCCTATAAGCATCAATTCCTTGAATTGCAACAAGATCATCGTGGGAACGAATAGTAATATTGACTTGTCTGAGACAGTCGAACCATTGCTTCAATCGCAGATCTCTCCAGTTCTGAATGGAGATTCCGAGTGTCCAAGTGATCCATACCACGACGATCTCAGAAATTTTTGGATTGATCTCTGGATGAAATCATATGAAGAGTATCCGACGATCTGATTGCAGTTTTTTGGTGGCATTTTTGTTTTTTTAGAGGGAAAATGATTCGAATGTGTTGTGTATTATATCATGTTTGGCATTTGAATGGGAAAAGATTACAGTGCTCCTATCTGCATGGGGATACTACGACAGTCCAATTGATTAGTCTAGGATGTTCATTTGGTCCAGCACACATTTCATAGGCTACCATCTAAAAATCATGACGATAGGATGAGATGATCCAAACCATCCTATCAATAGCTTGTAAAATGGATAGTCATGATTGTTTACATAGAAATGGGCCCAAAGGACAAACTGGACCGTTGATTCATTAGTCGAGTATCTAAGAATAACGAATCTTTTTAACCAGAAAATCTTAACCATCCCATCCATGTCATCGGGAACGGATATGGCTATAAGAAACAAGGTCAATTCATTGATGAGACATTGATTATCAGCATAGTGACGGTGTTGATTACATCATTGGGTTGTTCCCTATGATGCACGATCAGCGGTACATAGCTTCTACATGGTTATGATGAGAACATGGACAGCTTCAATCAACGTCCAAGATGCAATCCAGGGATGTAAAACCGCCCAGGAATCAAATATTAAGGTGCGAGCCGATGAATCTTATACCAAAATCCAAACCAGAAGAATACATTGACACGTATTTATGCGGACAAAAGATCTTGGGCAGCCGATCGATGTGTCCTAAGTTATGAGACCAGCCATTCTTTTTCCCTCAACGTATGAAATACATAAAATATTATATCCGTACAAAATGTGGGCCGCCCCATGATGATCTCATGGGGACTTGGATTGCCTAAGACCTTCAACGTGGGGAAGTTTTCGTTGCAGAAAATATCTGCATCTGATCAACGTAGGCAAAGCCAAAAATCTCAAAAGAAAAAGGCCAAAATAAAAAGTCAATGGCCAAATGAAAAGAAACAAGAGTAAGGTGTTTACGGGCAATGACAATATACCTATTTCATGGAATAATAATATAGAAGTTTCTTATTAAAACAGGAGAAATAAAAATATAAAGCTTACATCTCTTCCATTCATATAAGGAATTCCATACTAAAGAATATCTAAGAAAATAAATGAATGAAAATACTTCTCTATACCAATAGACTTCTATGTATAAACCATAGACAAAAGAAGATACGAAGAAACATATGTAAACTAGTCTTCATATATAAGAATACATATGTATGTATGTACACATATACAAAGGAAGGTGGATATTAGAGAACATGAGATGTCATCTACTCCACTGCCTTGACAGTTCTTGCGGTTAGAAGCTATAGGCAGAGCCCATTGTGATGTTTGCGAGAAATTCACCCTCGACATCAAACTCGTTGATTAAGTTGGCGAGGATTAGCATTTGCGAAAATCAACTCCATCCACTCATCTGGTGGGCCACAACATAGAAAGTAATGTAGAATTACTATAATAAATTAAATGCTTAAGTTACAGTAGAGTAGGATTGAATCTCATTGGTCAATCTTAGTATAAAAATTTAACTACTTAATATAAGAATTTCCATGGAATGACCAATTTCAAGAATTACCATATTCACATGAGATATTTAAAAAAAATAATAATAATAAAATAATAAAAATAAAAAATAAAAAAAATCACATGAGATATTAGAGTTTAATCAATTAATTTAATGGATGGTTAAAGCTGAAAGGGGTGTTCGGAACTTAGATTGTGATAGCTTTAAATCAATAGTGAGCCACATGGGCACTTCTACCCAACGTGGCATATGTGTACAAATATGGAAATGGGTTATCTTCAACGACAACAAGGTAGGGGTATCCATCAACCCCCTACAACATCAGCCCGGAGTGAGACTGTCTTGGCCCACTTTCAAGTAGATGGGTCAAATATCTGGGCCTCATGAGTATGCTCAGATCAACTTGGTAAATCAAGTCCCAGACCTGATTCAGTTAAAATTTATTCGGACTGAACCCTGGCTTAGCTAGTGATGCAATTTCCATTCGTATGTTATTGTGTACACTACAGACTCAGGAAGATGGTGCTCCTAATTGCATAGAAACACTTCGGCAGTCTAATCAACGGCTTAGATTACTAAAATATGGGGCCCACCAGCCCAGGTTACTTGGTTGAAATGAATCACTGCCATCCTTTTTGGGGGAGAATCATTTCTAGGGCTGTCAATGAGGCTTTGGGCATGGGCTCAAATACTAGGCCTGTCCTGATCCTAGTCATGCTAGGCTCGGGCGGGCTTTGTATAGCAAGCCAACGGACAAACCCGAGTCTGTCTTGGCCGATCGTGCGTTTAAGGTTTAAAGAGCATTTTTGTCAATATCATGGGTGATTGCAAATACACGTACCTAATGGACGGACCGGATCTTGCACAAAAGAGGGTGGCCTAGCTCCGGGTCCTTAAACTGCGCTCCCCACGCGCACATTAGCTTCTTTCAGCCCGTTTGAAGGGAGTGAAGCTCCTCACCCCCTCCCAAACCTTCTCCCACACCACGGTCTCGTACGTGTTGCCTACTCCAACATGCACGTCTTCCACCAGTACCCGATAGTTGATCAGGGCTACGACCTGGCTCTGACCGTTGATCACACGTCTGAACATGAGTCCTACGTTCTTCTTCGTGTTGTAATCGGATACCGGGAACTCACCAATCTCCCGCATGTGGGGATCGCTTACTTCTTTGATTGGTCACCGTCCGCTCATGATCAACGGCTTAGATCCTCTGTTCGCGGATCCTTGGTAGAAAACCAGAAAGATAAGGCACCACTGGAGTTGCATGTTTGGTGCACTGGTTTGGTTTGTGTGGCAATTGTCGCGCTGGGAGCAGTGGCTTTGTATTTTTTTAAGGGAATTTTACAGAAACCTACCTAAGTAATATATTTACATTTCAGCACTTTTCACAAAGGTTTTATAAAAGTCACCTCATTAATCGTATTATTCTATTGCTGCATTTTTATAATCCCTGTCGGGTTGGCGTGCAAGAAAAAATAAATCAGCTACTTAGCCTATATATATAAAATCCGCACCGACCACTAGGTGTGTTACCTCATATCAGAGTAATGGCCTAAAACTCACTTCATTTGTGATTCAATTGGACTGTATGATAGGGAATGGTGTACAAGTAAAGTTGGTCCTCCCAGTGGTTTCTTTTGATATGGATCCCTTGAATCCTAGATGAGATTGATTTTTAGGCTTAGGACCATATTTTGGTGTGGCATCTAATGGTTGGAGTATAACTCACGTAATTCTTACAGTGGACTTATAAAAATAAAGGTTACACATCCCTCTCCCTATTATTTTCTTTGTTGTGGTCCACTTAAATCATAAGTTAGTCTTGATTTTTTATTTTTATTTATAATAATCTAGGCTTAAATTGGAATTATGCATCTAATGGTTGGAGTTGATTTTTGCATACGCATCATCCTGTCAAAATAAGTACCAGCTTCCGAGATTATTTAGAGAGAAGAATTGAATCGTAGACCACACTAGATTTTGATAGGACCCACAGTGATATCTATATAAGATCAACTCCAGCAATTAGATATTTAGTCCCATATTAGGAAGAGAGACAAAACGTCATGCTGACCCATGACTTTGGTGGGCCACACCAAAGTAAGTAGTTGGGAGAGGGACGTCCACCCTTGATTATTTTACAGGCCCACTGTAATAATTATATAAAATCTACTCTGACCATTATATTCCACAAGAACATGTGATTCAAAAATTCAGACTTATTTCCAATTCACATGGACCATACTAATGGAAAAGTTTAGAAGGTTAGCGTTACATGTGCATTGTTTTCAATCATGTGATAGAGTTGATTTCTGGGCCCTTAGCTTAACACGAGGCGACGAACTAAGCAGCAAGGGTTACATAAACGGAAGCGGATTGCGTACTGAGTAACTCAGTACCATTAGCGTACTGAGTAAACTCTGTGGGGCCCACCTTAATTCATGCATTTTATTCAACCCGTTCATCCATTTTAGCAGATAATTTTAGGGCTTTAGCCCAAAAATAAAACCTAGAAAAAGATCGAGTGGACCACACCAACGTAAACAGTGTGAATTGAACTTCTACCGTAGAAAAGTTCTTAGGGGCTACAGAAGTTTTAGATCAAGCTGATATTTTTTTTTTCCCTTCAACCATTTCTATTTGATCTTATTAACAGTTTGGATGAAGAATAAACATTACTGCGGGCCTCAGAAAGTTTTCAATGGTGAAAACCAAAACTTCCACTGTTTCATGTGGTATGGTCCAGTTGAGGTGTGGATATACTTCAATTTTGATCTCGACGCCTGAAATGATCTCTAAAAACGGATGGACGGCGTAGATAAACCACATGCATTCACAGTGAGCCCAACAGAGTTTACTCAATACGATAAGAGCGTATCGAGTAACGCAGTACACAATCCGATTTCTACGTAAACATCACATTGGAGCCCACCCCAGTCACCTATCTATTTGCTGACACAGCAGTCTTGATGGTAGTGGAATGATAATTATATCAACTAATAAAGTAGTTTTAATAATAGGTTGTTTTTGTAATTAAAAAAAAAAAAAAAAAACTTTTATAATGCTGGATTTGCTAGCCCTGCTCCACATGCACCTCTACACACGGAAGCACGTGCCAACTTGGCACGTGCATAGGAGTGCACCATAGTTTGGAAATGGTTAAGCTCAACTGTCATATAGGCCGTTCACGGCCATCAGTTAGTATCATCTCATGAGTGCATCTTCGGATGTGCTTCATCCACTGGGACACGTCCTGGACGGTTTTAGCTCATCATACTTGTAGGATGCGTTTAAGGTGCGGATGAGTCCATTTTCTGTTGTTATACGGTAAAGCATGCCTTATATTGGGGACAACACATTTCATCTAAAATACAAATAAAAAGCAATGGAAATGCTTCGTGGTCTCCATTGCTCCAATGGGACGCGGATTGGGTCCTACCCCCGCCCGGACAGTAATCCGTCCGGGTAGGGCTCTGTGTGGTCCACCGTGATGTAATTGTTTTATCCACGCTGTTCAATGCTTTTACCGGATCATTTTAAGGGAGATTTATAAAAATGAGGCAGGTCCACAGCTCCAGTGGACCACACCAAAGGAAGCTGCACTGATAATGACACCCACCATTGAAAACTTTCTAAAGGGCCAACGTGATTTATTTTTATTTTTATTTTTAACATCCAACCTAATCATAAGGTCATGTAGACGTGGATGAAGTGAAAACACAAATATCAGCTTGATCCGAAACATCTCCAGCTCCCAAGAAGTTTTTAATGGTGGATGTTCAATCCCCACTTTGTGGTACACTTAGGCCTTGGACCTGCCTCATTTTTTGGCTTATATCTTAAAATGATCTGAGAAAAGCGTTGAACGGCATGGATAAAACAATTACACCACGGTGGACCTCACAGAGCCCTGCCCGGACGGTAACGTAGGACTCGTCCGCTCCAATGAGCAACCATGATGATACACGTCCATCAGTCATGAATGCTGCCACTAGCGAATGACTAGTGGTCGGTGTTCTGTGGGCCCATCATGAGGTGTGTGTCTCATCTACGCCGTTCATCCATTTTTCCAAATCATTTTATGCTATGAACCCAAAAATGACGGATATCCAAATCTTAAGTGGATCACACCACTGGAAACAGTGTTGATTAAATGACCACCATTAAAAACTTCTTTGGGGCCACATAAGTTTTGGATCAAGCTGATATTTGATTTTTCCCCTCATCCAGTTCTGTATGACCTAAGCAACAGGTTGGATGTCAAATAAAGATTATAGAAGGCCCTAGGAGTTTTTTTAACGGTGGACATTCAATCACTACTGTTTTTCAGTGGTGGTCCACCTGAGATTTAGATCCCCTCATTTTTTTTGAGATTAAGCCTAAACTGATCTGGAAAAATGAATGGACAGCATGGATAAAACACATACATCATGGTGGGGTCCACAGAGCTCGGACCACTAGCCAAACGCCTGCGTGGAGATACTGTAGGGCTTGCACAGCACGCGATTATCGGCACTAATACCACCGCAAGCAATGCTAACTATGATGGGCTGTCGTGGGACCTGGGTTTGTTGTGTATGACAACATTCAAGCGGTCCAATACATGTCCCCACCATGATGTGATGTGCACCTAGCTAAAAAAATCAGCCCAATCCGTCTGTCAGGTGGGCAACCCTACACGAAATACTAAATCCAAGCCGTTGAAAGGGTGCCATCCATCATGATAGTTAGTTTCTATCAATCAGGACAATCCAATCAATCAGTAGACACCGTCAATTGAATTTGAAACTCTTTTATATGCGTTTTCATTCTTTTTTAATGGTGTGATCCACTTGATAGTTAGATCAATCCGATCTTTAGCATGTCCCATCATGATTGTGGGACAAACCTTTTGAATGAGTTGGATAAAGGACACAAGACATGTGAGTGCCACAACAACTTAATGGTAGTGTTACCTGTGGTGTTACTGGTACCACGATAGCACGCCTTATGACTGGCAAGGCCAGGCTACCGGGGAGCGGATCAGGTGTTCCGTGGTAGCACCTCAGTGGGTGTTACCCTTACCGCGGGGCCCACCTTGATGATGTGTTATTTATCCATGATGCCCATCCGTTTCTCCAGCCCATGTTAGGACGTCATCCAAAAAATTAAGCAAATCCAAATCTCAGGTGGACCACACTACAGGAAACAGTGGTGATTGAACGATTTGTTAAATTTTTTTAAAGGGCTCGTTGTAAGGTTTCCATAATGTTTATATTCCATCCAACCTGTTGATAATGTCAAGTAGAACTGGATGAAGGGAAAACTTCAAGATCAGCTGAATCCAAATAATTTGTCACCCACATAAATTTGTTAATAGTCATTCACCACTGTTTCCCGTGGTATGGTCCACCTGAGATTTGAATCTGCATAAGGTTTAGGATTGCTTCATAAAATGTGATGAAAAACAGATGAACTGTGTGGATATACAACAAATATATCAAAGTGGGCCCTACACGGTCAGGGTACACGGGTAACACCTAATACGCTCCCAGACTACCGGGCATTGACTTTCAAAGGGGGGAGAACATGTCCAATCAGTGGTGCGGTCATACTCAGCTGGGATTTTTTTATTTTTATTTTCATATTTTAAATATGACTGGCAACATGGACGTGGAAATCTTCTAAGACTTTAAGCCGTGAAGGTCGGGGTGTTTGGAGCATCCAAGCGTGTTTGGTATCGAATGTTATTGAATTATATTTGATGGGATTAACATCAATTTTGTACAATGATTGCATGTCAGACAATACCATGTTATCGTAGCTATTCAATCCCTAGTAACAAAATTTTACTAATGGAAAACACTAGATTAAGCAAAATCATGTTTGATGGGCCATGGAATTATAATCAACAAGACCAGATTCACAATGAATGTTGTTCACTTGTACACATATAAAACCAAAATGTCATATGTAATCAGTGTATATGGATGAACGGCACGCACAGACAATGCTTCAATGTGGGGCTCACAAGTGTAGTCGATTTCAAAATCCATGAAAATTCTTCATGGGATCAAACACAATTCCATGAGACTAAATCCAATTCCATCCCACTTAATCCCAACCTTTCCTATCTTCTCCCATTGCTAAATGGAATTGCACAGGAACAAATGCAATTCTATCTCACCCAATCCCATCTAATACCCTTCTTAAATGGTATGTAATTAAAATTATTGCATAATAATTGCGTGTTGGTATTTTGAGCATTCAATCCTATGTTTATGATCAAATTCTTCCTTTAGAAAAACTTCGTATTAAGTGAAATATGCACTTGATATATCATGAATTGTACCCAACAAACTAGATTTCACAATTACTGTTAGTCACCTGCACATATATGACTCGAATGATACATGTAAAGCAGGCATATAGAAGGATGGCATGGATAAAACACATGCATTAACATGGGGTCCATAGACACGTACGGTAGATTTCGAGATCCATCGAAAATCCCACGGTGCCTACTATTGGAATGCGATGGCATGATGCTTGGATTAATCCAATCCCTTTCATTGTTTCCAAACATCCATTGGAATTTGTGCAGGACCAAATGCAACTCTATAGGCATTCCAAATCTCAACAAGAGCAAGAGAGGGGAATTCTCTTTTACCCAACTCGCTCATGTACTTTTCCAAGGCAAATCAATTTCAATCATGCTTTAAAAACTAGTACTTTACTCAACTCATCTGATTAGTTGATCGAAACCATGATACTTTAAAGTTCCGATCATTAGCCCCTAATGTGGAAATTTGGAAGGAAAAAAGATTCCTCCATTTCTTTGGTTCTAATTTGACTGCCAAAACTATCATCCATTAATAGGTTCTACTTCTTGTCATTAACCTAACTATTCTAATAGAATTATGATTGATGGTTCTAATCTAATTGCCAAACCTATCATCCATTAATAGTTTCTACTTCTTGTCATTAACCTAACTATTCTAATAGAATTATGATTGAAGCAGTCTCTCTCTCTCTCTCTCTCTCTCTCTCTCTCTCTCTCTCGTCTACCACAAAAGTAAGGTCTTTCATCTTGTGGGACACATGCGGATAGATTGAAGTACAAAGTTTGACAATCTAGACAAGGACGCCTTGTAGTACAATGTGAATGTTGTTGCAAAAAATATTGATTTTAATAATAAAAAATAATATATAATATATAAAAAGTTGTTTGGAAAAACACCGTTTTGTAGGTTTTTTGGAAATAGTCCCACATTGAAAAAAGAGAAGAAGAAAAAGTACTTTATATGAGAGTAGTGGAGTATTATAATACTTACCCACATGGTACAAAGGAGAATGGAACTTGCGTGTCCCGTGCGCGCGCGCTAGGGCACGGGCACGGGCTCAGACTCGAACTCGGTCTCGGTCTCGGTCACGGTCACGGTCACTGTCACGGTCACGGTCACGGGCTCGATGCGAGGGCGTGGGCATGTGAGGCAGTGTGGCTGTAGAGGCGCTAGTGGCGCACTTTGCACTTCGCGAACAAATGTGTAACAGCTATGAACTTGATTGCAGGAGTTATATAGAAACTGCTGCATGGCTAGCCCAACAATTAGAAAACGGCTAGCTGCTGTCTCACAACAGTCAACATGCAGTAGATTAATGGTCATGTACAACAGTCAGAAAATGGCCATAAAACGGATAGTTTTCTCCAACAGCTAGAAAACGGTCATGAGATTTAATTCCTTGGACCATAACCCCCAGCCACCATAGCCTATAAAAGGAGGGCTTGGATGGGTTTCCAAACCATCTCTCAACCCACTCCAGTAGACCTTTACAAACTAAGCCTAAGCCACTCTTCTCATATACAGCAGTAATTCCAGTAGTATAGCAAGGTTCGTCTGAACCATTGCTTGAGAATTAGACCAGAAGTGTGGTCTAGAACGTTCATCTGAACCAGTAGCTGCTGAAGATCAATAAAAACAGACCAGTGCAGTGGTCTAAGTTCCAAATATTCTTCTTCTCTTCTTTCTTATTCTTGGATTTTTTTTCTTTTTTTGTATTTTTTGCCAGACTGTGTAACAGAGTTCCATTAGTGGGCCTTCATATTTGCTGAACGCAGACCCACATCAGACTCGTCGTATCCTAGAAGTGGTTTGCCTGTAACCTATCAGCATACTCAATCTTTTGAATAGGGGCAAATAACGCTTTAAGGACAACGTTTCAGACGTGCTTCAGCCCGTCCTTAGTATAGATCATTTTGATTTTTTGGGTTCCATATTTTACAAAAATATTATAATTCTGTATAATTTACAACAATTTTAAAATGTTTTTTTGTAATGGAAGCCAACAGTGTTTCATCCATCAAGTTGATGAATCAGGACTTGATACGTCTTGATCGGTTCGATGAAACCAATTTTACAAGATGGCAAGACAAGCTGAAATTTCTCCTGACAGCGCTAAAGATCTATTACATATTAGATCCAAATTTGCAAGCGCTATCTGAAGCATCCGACACAGACACACTTGAACAGGTGGCTGCCCGCACTAAACGAGCCGAAGATAAACTCTTGTGTCGAGGACACATTCTGAACGCGCTCTTCGACCGCCTGTACGATCTGTACCAACAGACGTCATCAGCAAAAGAGATCTGGGCCGCTTTGGAGTTTAAATACAAGGCTGAAGAAGAATGTACCAACAAGTTTCTCATTGCCAGGTATTTTGACTTTAGCATGGTAGATAATAAACTACTGCTGCCCCAAATCCAAGAACTGTAGCTAATAGTAAACAAAACCAAAGCATTCAAAATCGATCTTCCTGAATCATTCTAAGTCGAGGCTGTAATTGCTAAATTGTCACCGATGTGGAAAGATTATAGAAAGAAGTTGCTGCAAAAACTGAGGACTACACACTAGAACAAATCAAAAACACCTCAGAATTAAGGAAGAATCCCGTAACTGCGACAGAAAGAATGATAACAGGAATGCCTCGTCCAAGGTACATGCAGTAGAGAACACTAATTACAAGAATCCCGAGAAGGACAATTCCCTGAAACCAATAAAGAAAAATTCAAGAAAAATGCCCAAAAGAAGAACAGAAAGTTCAAAGGCCCATGCCATGTCTGTGAAAAAATCGGGCACTATTCTCGAGTATGCCGATATTACAAGTTTAAAAAAGAGGCAAGTGTAGTAGAAGAAAACGATATTGTGGCTATGATCACTGAGGTGAATACCATCCAAGGCAAAGTTTCAGGTTGGTGGTATGATACTGCCGCTACAGTACATGTGTGCTACGACAAATCAGCCTTCAAAACCTATGAGGAATTGACCGATAGTTAAGAAGTCCAAATGGATAATGAAGTCCGATTGAAGGTCGTCGGCAAAGGAACTGTCGAACTGATATTCACTTCTGGAAAGAAAGTGATTCTGACTAATGTATTGCACGTCCCAGACATGAAGTGAAACTTAGTTTCTGGGGATCTTCTAGGAAAACCAGGCATAAGAGTGGTGTACGAGTCAGGTAAACTGATTCTGTCTAAAATGAGAATTTTGTTAGAAAGAGATATGCTTGTAACGGAATAGTTAAGTTTTCTCTGAATGAAAGTAGCACTTTTGCGTATATGGTTGAATCCGCTGGACTGTGGCATAATAGACTAGCCCATATAGGGTATAGTACCTTGAAGTTTGTGGTTAAGAATGGTTTAATCTCAAACATAGGTAATGAAACCGATAAATGTGAAGTATGCATACGATCCAAAATGACGAAGAAACCTTTTTCAAGTGTTGAAAGATCGTCTCAAGTATTGGATCTCGTGCATAATGATATCTGTGAGTTAAACGACATTCTTACTCGTGGAGGTAAGAGGTACTTCATAACCTTTATAGATAATTTCTCTAGATATGTGTATGTGTACCTATTAAAGAGCAAAGATGAAGCATTAAATATTTTTAAAATATATAAAGCAAAAGTAGAGAATAAACTAAATAAGAAGATAAAAATTCTCCGTAGTGATAGAGAAGGAGAATACTTCTCAAATGAATTCGATAACTTCTGTGAAGAACATGGACTAATACATTAATGTACAGCACCATATACACCTCAACAAAATGGAATAGCTGAAAGGAATAATAGAACATTAGTAGAAATGGTCAACTCAATGCTGATAAGAGCAAAGTTGCCACTAAATCTATGGGGTGAGGCATTGCTTGCAGCATGCCATATACTAAACAGAATTCTGTTTAAAAAATATAAAATATCTCCATATGAAACATGGAGAGGTAGAAAACCTAATCTAGGATATCTAAAAGTGTGGGGATGTCTTGCATACTGCAGAACTCCTGATCCAAAAAGAACTAAGTTAGGACTAAGAACCATTTAGTGCATCTTCGTAGGGTATGCACAAAATAGTAAAGCTTATAGACTTATAAACATAGAGTCTAATTCAATAATAGAATCAAGAGACGTTGAGTTTTTTGATAACTCACTATCCTTAGAGTCAAAGGATAATGAAATTCAAACTTCTAATAAAGAACTAGACAGTACAACTCTACTGATTGTGATAGCTCCTTTTGAACCTTGTAAGAGTCAAAGGATAAGAATAGAGAAGAATCTAGGAGATGACTACATAGACTCACAACGTGTCATTTTCCATCTTGTAGAAGGAGATAGAGAAAATGTTATTAGAAAAATACCTATACTGATGACTATAGAAGATAATCCTAAAATATATAAAGAGACAGTATCCTCTAGAGACTCAGCTTTCTGGAAAGAAGCTATAAACGATGAAATGGAATCCATACTGTCAAATCAAACATGAGAACTAGTAAACTTACCTACAGGTTCTAGACCCATAGGTTGTAAGTGGGTATTTAGGAAGAAATATCACACTAATAAGACTATCCAAACCTTTAAAGCTCGATTAGTAGCTAAGGGTTTTAAACAAAAAGAAGGAATAGATTATTTTGACACATACTCTCCTGTAACTAGGATAACATTCATTAGGATATTATTTGCACTAGCTTCTATACATCACCTTCACATCCACCAAATAGATGTAAAGACCGTATTCCTGAATGGTGACCTCAATGAGGAGGTATACATGAAACAACCTGAAGGTTTCGTTCTACCAGGTAATGAAAAAAAAGTACGTAGATTAGTCAAATCTTTGTATAGATTAAAACAAGCTCCAAAACAATGGCATGAGAAGTTTGATTTAAAAATACTATCTCATGATTTCAAGCATAATGTAGCTGACAAATGCATATATTCTAAAGTAGATGGTAATTATATCGTTATTATTTGTCTGTATGTTGATGGCATGTTAATAATAAGTAATAAAATAGAAGGTGTGACTGAAACAAAGAGGTTTCTATTTTTCGTATTCAAAATGAAGGATCTTGGACAAGTTGATACCATCTTAGGTATCAAAGTTAAAAAAACATTGTGGGGATTATGCTTTGTGTTAATCTTATTATATCGAGAAGATATTACACAAGTTTAACCATCTAAATATAAAGGACGTAAAAATCTCATTTGATCCAAGTATCAAGCTAAAAGAAAATACTAGAAGAACAATTGTACAATTAGAATATGTAAGTGCTATAGGGAGTCTTATGTATGTTATGCAATGCACTAGACTTGATATCGCATATGCTGTGAGTAAACTTAGTAGGTTTACTGTAACCCCAGTACTGAACACTGGAATGCAATCAGTAGAGTACTTAGTTATTTAAAAGCAACCAAAGACTTATGACTATTTTATTCAGAGTTTCTTGCCGTATTGGAAGGATATACCAATGCGAACTGGATATCAAGTGCAGGGGACAAAAAGTCTACTACAGGGTGGGTATTCACCTTAGGAGGTACAGCTGTATCTTGGGGATCCAAAAAACAGACTTGCATAACGCACTTGACTATGGAGTCTGAATTTATAGCCCTGGCTGTAACAGGCAAAGAGGCTGAGTGACTAGGGGATCTTCTATTAGAAATTTCTTTTTATATAAAGCCTATATCGGCTGTGTCACTACATTGTGATAGTGAAGCGGCATTAGGTAGATCCTATAACGGCACATATAATGGAAAGTCTAGATATATCGGTCTTTGACATGATTATGTCAGACAATTGATTCGAGATGGAATTATTATTATTTCCTATGTGAAATCAAGCAATAACCTGACAGATCCTTTTACTAAACCTCTACCGAGAGAGGTAGTAAAGGCTACATCTAGAGGGATGGGGTTGAAACTCTTTAACCAAAGTTTTACCAGTGATGGTAACCCAATCTAAAGTCAGAAAATCTCTAATTTTGAGTTCAATGGGTAAGAACAAGTCACTGATATATGGAAAGTTTTCAGCACTAAATAGTAAAACCTCATCCATAATAGATAAGTGATGAGCATTACGAAAGAGGGTTGAGTTTTACAACTCTTAATCAAATTCAGTCTATAGGACAAGTGTCTTATAGTAATGGAGACACTGGAAGGATTTCACCTATATGAACATAGAGATGGTGTCGTTTCTCATGAGAGTTAGAAGTTTTCTCTCGGGATCGTTCACGAATTAGGATAAGCACATGACTATTAAATGTGCTGAGCAAGATCGTGGGAACTCTAACAAACACATAGCAAATATGTGTGTGGTTTCTCTGACTCTGTTATCTAGGAATAACTAGTTCAACGCTGCGGCTACCAGTTATTTCGACAGAGTTTTGAGATACTTACACTGAGGAAAGATTAAAATCGAAAGATATCTTTTTTATGCATATAAGTTGATTATTCTGGAAGAAATGTTTAATCGAGAAAAATATATTTTAAAAATCAAGTGGGGGATTGTTGCAAAAAATATTGATTTTAATAAAATATATTTTAATAATAAAAAATAATATATAATATATAAAAAGTTATTTGGAAAAACACCGTTTTGTGGGTTTTTTGGGAATAGTCCCATATTGAAAAAAGAGAAGAAGAAAAAGTACTTTATATGAGAATGGTAGAGTATTATAATACTTACCCACATGGTACAAAGGAGAATGGAACTTGTGTGTTCTAGTGCGTAGCACTGGAACACCCGCGCGCGTGCGCTCGAGCTCGGGCTAGGGCACGGGCATGGGCTCGGACTCGGACTCAGTCTCGGTCACGAGCTTGGTGCGAGGGCGTAAGCATGTGAGGCATTGTGGCTGTAGAGGCGCTAATGGCGCACTTTGCACTTCGCACATCTGCATCGTGTCGCAGAGGGTCGTTCCTTCACGACCTTGAGCGAACCGGAGCAAGACGTGTGCGAGTAGCGGTGCGACTAAGTGGCTAAGGCAGATGGTTGGCTAGATAAAAATCTAGAGGACTAAATGAGAGTCTCTCTGAATATATAGATGCTGAAAATATAGCTGTTGCACAAATGTGTAACAACAATGGACTTGATTACAAGAGTTATGCAGAAACTGCTGCATGGCTAGCCCAACAATTAGAAAACGGCTAGCTGTTGTCTCACAACAGTCAGTATGCAGTAGATTAATGGTCATGTACAATAGTCAGAAAACGGTCATAAAATGGCTAGTTTTCTCCAACAGCTAGAAAACGGTCATGGGATTTAATTCCCTGGACCATAACCCCCAGCCACTATAGCCTATAAAAGGAGGGCTTGGATGGGTTTCCAAACCATCTCTCAACCCACTCCAGCAGACCCATACAAATTAAGCCTAAGCCACTCTTCTCATATACAGCAGTAATTCCAGTAGTATAACAAGGTTCGTTTGAACCATTGCTTGAGAATTAGACCAGAAGTATGGTCTAGAACGTTCATCTGAACCAGTAGCTGCTGAAGATAAGTAAAAACAGACCAGTGCAGTGATCTAATTTCCAAATATTCTTCTTCTCTTCTTTCTTATTCTGGGATTTTTTATTTTTATGTATTTTCTGCCAGACTGTGTAATAGAGTTCCATTAGTGGGCCTTCGTGTTTGCTGAACGCAGACCCACATCAGGCTCGTCGTATCCTAGAAGTGGTTTGCCTGTAACCTATCGGCATACTCAATCTTTTGAGTAGCGGCAATTAACGCTTTAAGGACAGCATCTCAGACGTGCTTCAGCCTGTCCTTATTATAGATCATTTTGATTTTTCGGGTTCCATATTTTACAGAAATATTATAATTCTGTATAATTTACAACAAATGCTAACCTTTTGCATGTAGAGTTGCGAATGAAAATCCAAAAGGTTGTCTTCCATTCAAGTTGACCTACATTATTTCCTAACATGTCCTATTCTTTCTCAAGAATTTTCAAACTGGGACATGGCTATAATGTGGGGCCCATTGTGATGTGTGTATGACCTCCAATCCTTTAATTGCGAGTACCCTCACATGCTCTCCATGGTTCCTGAAAATCAGAGGGATACTGGGACTTGTGTGAGAAACAGTATGTAGAACCAAGAGAATGGAGATGCCCACCATTAAAAACCTTCTAGAGTGTGTGCGGGGCTCATCATTATTTGTAAATGCCATCTAATCCATTTAAAAGTTAGACTCCACCGGGATGAGTGGACACTACAAGAATTAGGCTATCCCAATGCTAAGCACTACTTGAAAATAGTGTAAAATCGACCACCATCAAAGCACTACTTGAAAATATTGTAAAATAGACCACCAAACTTGATAACCAAGGTCGAAGAATTTTTTTAGTTATTTGACGATAGGCAGTCGTTGTGTAACACCCCATCTTTTGGTACACATGGTTCATCTAAACTATGGATCAGCCTCATCTTTTGTCAAATGTGTTGGTTGGACACTAGGAGTTGAATGAACGGTGTGGATTAGATTACGCCTTACTGTGGACCCCATTTTCTGGTGCACTTGCATACTATGTGCGTGTAACAAAGGTACACTAGATCCAACACCTGGTCAAATGGGTGTTGGCCCACGAAGTTCCGAAGAAGGAGAGGTTTTCTCTCTCCCTCTTTTATTTTTTCCCCACGCGCTAAGGTTTGAACAGAAGTCATCCATTGGGCTGATTGTGGCCCACCATTTTTTATGATTGGATAATCCAAACCGTGCATCTTGAAGAATGGTCAATTCTTGTAGTGCCTCTATTTCGTATAACCAATTATATGCACACCTAGACATGAATATTTACATTATGATGAATGCAGTAAAAACTTAAATATAATGAAATTAATATAAATGGTAGAAGTAATTAAAATTTGGGGATAAAATTTTGCATAAGGGGGTAGATTGTAACACTCCGAACTTTTCAATACTCGAGTATTAAAAGTTCTCGAGTGTTACTATAAAATTTAATTTAGTATATACATGTATATGTCACCAATTTATCCTATTTTAACCTTATATTTATTCTCTAACTTGAATTTGACCATTGAGAATAATCTTCATCCATAAATTAAGTCATCCGACCGTTGATTTTTAAGATAAGATCATCATATATCCAAGTATTCTCACTTACCCATCATAACCAACCGTTTAGTCAACTATTCACTGCTAGGTAAAGATATTTGACCGTCTAGTTTGAGTTTGGACTACTCGATCATAGTAAACTAACTACTTGATCTCTACATCCGCTCGTACACATCAAATTAAAATTTTGATCCGTTAATCTTTTTCATCACCTATGAATATGTTTAACCTATCATCAGAACTACAACATGGGGAACTTACACATGTGAACTAGTCACTTGAATCTAAAGGTATACATGTTTTACCTATTGATTACTCCAAATCCCACTTGTGTTCATCCATTTATAAAACTGACCATACACCCATGTATATACATAATTGCAGTACTAACCATCAAGTTTTCATATTTTTAATATGTCGTCTGACCATCCATCATATTTGGATCTACCAAACGGGCCACTCAAATATCGGAATAAACTGATCAATTCAAAAATCGTAAGGTATATGCCACAACTACCAACTTCTCTATTAGATGTATAAAATGTTGATTTAGACATCGGGGTGGTATAACCAATTAAAAATGCATCTTGGTCATTTGTAAGCGATCAAATCCTAAACTGGGATGATGGAAAGAGCATGAAAAATAAAGAATGCCAGCCAAATTTTAATGCATTCAGATGGAGTAGTCCGATGTTACGAACGACGGAAGTTAGAGATAAAAGATGTCAAAATTGTAAATACTTAATGGCATTAACCTAGACTCTTGAATTTTAGATCACATGATTTTCGTGATCCGTTTGATGTGAAATTCTATACCATACCTATGTAACATAAATTAACCATATAAGTCAAATTTCAACTCTTACATCCTTGTAAAAGTGGCACAATTGACAAATCAGGCCTTAACCATTGATTTTGGTGTCCATTAAGTGAGGAAATCTCGTGGTTACTCGTAGTAAGATATTTCCCTTCATACGAATGACTTGTATTGTCTATCACATAAACTGTGTGAAATGCGAGATCCTTACTTTAGTAGGCTTTTTTCTAAGCGTGAAGTTAACAGTTTTAGGCTTACTAACTCTTTTTAAATATAGAGCTTCAAATTGACCCATTTTACACTGTCAATAACGAATCAAATTTTGACCACATTTTTGCCTAATGTGACTACGAGTTCATATAAAATTTAGACCTCGATCTATGATCGACGCCATTAAATGTTGATAGCCTTAAAGCCAATTCCTTCTTTTTGGCGCAACAAGTGAAATTTCAGATTTAGGCTTTTTTCACCATCGATCAACCACCAAATTTTGTTTAAATATTTTACTATCTTGACTATACATTTCTCCCAAAATTGGGCCATGATTATTAAGCGTAGATCGTTAATTAAGATTAAATTTGTTTCCACACACGCTAGGAGAACTTTCAAGATAAGCCACCGATCAACTCTATATTTGCAACCATGGTCTAACATGACCATGCGAAAATTGATGAAGGGAGTGAATTTTCTAAAAACTCATGACAGTGTACCCCACTTGTTCCGTATGACAGAACTAGGCATTTGAAACGTCCGCCTGTTGCGACAACGCTCGAAGGAATAGTGCACACGAGAGGAGCTCTCCCACTAGGATTCCCGGATCCGAATCCTCTTCGGATATGAACCGTTCAAACCTCCTTAGAGGGAATTTTGATCCTTTCCCACAAGAAAAGGAGTCGGGAAAAGCGAGAAATACACATCATCCACCATTTTTTCTCGAAACACAGCTGCATCGTGAGGAAGTGCTTTCCACACAAACCAGCTAGCAAATACATCTAGGTTATCAATTTCATGGACCAAGGGGTTTCAATTGGCCAATCTAGAACAACCAGAAGAAACAATATGAAGAAATGAGGGATGGAATGTAATCCGCCATTGAAATGGAAGTCATCTTCCTTGTTGAGAGCCTGACCGTCCACACCTCCCTAATCATCCTCTCAAGATCCAAAATGATCACTCATTTGGCCATTATGATCAACATAAGATCTAAGTAACTAGATGGGAGAGGAACACCATAAGAAGCTAGAACGAATTAAAACGGCTTCCTATCGCACCAAGTGCGAAACTACCATACACACGGGAAGCTTAGGCACGTTATGTAACTTGAAATAAATTCCACAGGCGAGAATCTTACCAAATCTCTATTTGAAGTCTTCCCATCGACATTCATCCAACAATAAAGAAAGAGAGAGAGAGAGAAAGAAAGAGAGAGGGAGAAAGAGACACCTGTAGAATCGTCAGGCCGCCACAACAGCCATCGAATTCAACAGATGAATCAAGTCCAGGATATCCCTGGTTAAGCTAAGGTAAGTTAATGGTTCTGATCATTTCTGGTAAAAAATTTCAAATAGATATAAACTCTCATCCAGATTTTGTAAAGTTCAAATTACAAACATTATAAATTGCATAGAAACCAAGTCAAACTGAGTCAAGTCAGGAAGCGCATTCGCTGCATTTTGAGTTTTGATTAGGCTGATTTGATACGCCGAACAAGGTATGTCGCTGTCCAGACTCCATCTAAATTTAAGTTTTCCTATATAGATGTAATAGAAGGTTAAAACAACCAAATTCAAATCTTAGACTAGCTCTAGCTTAAGTTTTGATCATATAACCTATTTATTGTTACGATCTAACTGTATAATTCATGTAATCATGTTTAAAATTCAACCCTAAAGTGTGTACACAAAATCTTAACGATACAAGAGGGTGATCTAACTATAAGGTGAGGGATTCATTTAAGCTTTTACTAATTTGGGTTGATATATACATTATTTGTCTCATTTTTCATACCTTCATATTACTATGATTTTCATGCCATTAATTGATAGATTGTTATAAATTATTTATCAATGTAAGAATTATGGTTAATGTCTGATTTTAATTATGCTTGATTTTTATGAATTCCTCTTGGGTGATCGATATAAGCTTTGCCCTTTATTGATTTTGAAAGCAACGCATGTTTCCATTCTATATCGATTTGGCTTTTACTCCTCTCCCTTTATTTTGTTGAGTTAGCCTAATGCTACTCTTCTCCTTTATTAAGTTAGCATTGTGTTACCTCTTTTTATGGCTTGAGCATGTGTCTTGGAATTTCAAAACTCTCATGTTTCAATTTATTTTTCCATTGATGCGAGTGATGTATTAGAGGTCTCACATTTAGTGATTCATATATTTTATCGTGGATGTAATGCGCTTTGGGTAGTGACTCTCTTGGTTGACACATAATTCCATGGGTTTGGGTAGTGGTGCACAATCGATGTTAGTAAACTGCAATATGTGTTACATTACTTTCGGGATTAGATGTCACAAATAGTCACTTCATGAACAAATCATGTCATGTAAATCTTTCGATTGTGTGTTGTGCCGTCTTGAGGTGTTCACGTAAATCCATAGTAGCGTTAAACACGTCAAAGAATCTCCGTAGTATAGGATGGAGGGTGAGCCGGATTTTATATGAATTAATTATATTCCACATTGTGATAATCATTGCATATGATGGACCACATACACTATGTTAGGCATATATTCATATAGATTGGTTGCACATACTGATACCCTTCGTAGTGGTGGAGTACGAGGTGTATCGAAACTCATACATTATTCTTATGGATCTCTTGAATTATTGTTAATATTAAAAGATAACTAACATTATAAGTAGGGCATTGATCATCTCCAACCATATAGACGTTGTTGGTGAAATGCAAATTAAAGATACAAATGATGATCGCTCTATGGAATATTATTCTGAATAAAGAAAAATGATAGCATTACGTTTAGCTTTATTTGTTTTCTATTATAAAATTTTGAATAATGTAATAAGCTCTCACTTGAGAAGGCATTATACAGTCAGTTGATTTTATACTTTGAAGAAATAAGAAATATAGTTGATTTTATTCTCGTGAATGGTTACATTCATGAATGTAGCTAGATGTGAAAAAACTAAGGTGCGATTTTGAAGTATCTAATTATTACTTTATTAACACTCATAATTATCAGGCATGAGTATGTACCTGGGTCGTGAAAAATTCGGGGTCTTACAATTCTGACCAGTATATAACTTATTTTGAACGTTGAAACACCTAAACATGTACACCATCTTTGGCTTAAGCAAGATATGCATGCGGCATTTTTTGAAAACGAGATCTCTTTCCATTTTGCTATGTTGACGATCCGTGTGTGGGGTTTTTTGTGCAATCCTAGCCATCTATCCCTGGCCAATCTCACCCCTTTATTCAAATCTCATTTGGTTTTAGGGTTTTGGGGGCAAAAAGAGAGTGCAAATGGAATCTTTTCATTGTGGCAATGTGGCAGAATCATAATCGTCCCTAGACTTCTAGAAGCTTCATTGTTGCATCTCAACTGTCAAATCTAGGGTGTCTAACGGCTTCTGTTAGTAAAGCTAGGGTTTTCATGTAATGCCTTGAATTTCATAACCCGAGTTTAGTACTCAATTTTCAAAATCCCGAGTGTTAACCTTCAAAGATAGCCCACATTTTAGGGGTTTTTTTTTTTTTTTTTTTTTAAAATTTAAAATTTAAATTTTAAAATGAGCATCACAATGAAAGAAATGTAAATCAAGTATAAAAAGAAAGTCCAAATAACCATTCCAAAATATCTAAGTAGCTGCCAAAAAAACTTATACAAACCAATGACTTAAGATAAAACAAATTCAAAAGAATATATTACCGTAAATATGAAATGCATCTAAAAAATAATAAATCTACTGTAAGATCAGACAACTCATTGTGCTCCACGTGAGCACTAACATGCACATCATATACGAATCCTACACCGATTCAATATAGTTTGATAACGTCAATGACAATCATAATAAGGTATATCCCACAAGATTACCAATGCATCACAATAGTTAATAGTAATATTCATATAAGCTCATAAAATACAATATTCAATCTACACTTTACAAGTAAAATACAAGAGGATACCACCTGCAAATCAGAAGAACATATAATCTAGCACATGTATTTTGTGTTTCAATTAACTGTGGATACATGTATCCATCATGAAGTTAAACAATTGTCTACACACACACACACCTCATTAATACTATTTATGAATTTGTCATTAATACTATTTATGCATGTGTCATAACTATTCAATGCATGTGACATTTCACTAATAGCCATCTAAAGCCTATACTCCATACCTTGCTAATTTGCAACATATCATAAAATCTTTTCTCATCATTTTGAAGAAGATTTTTTCCCCTTTTGAGTCCTAGTGGCTCATGTCTTGAATAAGTTTTAGTTATAGTAGTATATATTTCTAGTGGTACAAATCCATGATAGGTGATTTTAGTGTTGATGAGAATCCGGATTTGGTTGAACTTTTGGGCTAGTATGTCCGAGCTCTTTGAATCTTTGGGAGGCCTAAAAATTACTTGTTTTCAAGAAACACGCAATGTTTCTTTGAGCCAAAATTCTTGAAATGAGTCATCTCAACCATTACAAAAATTAACACCCAAAATTCATATGGGCCCCAACATGAGATTTTAGAGGTTTTAGACATGATTTTGTATGGTGTAGCCCACTTGAGTTTTGAATCGGCTTGATTCTTGAGATCCAGTGAGAACATGAGAGGGTGGGGCCACACAACCACTCCAAGGATACTTTGTGCATAAATCCCCTAATTAAATCCCTCAATGGGTCGATTTATAAGTGAAAAGACAATGATTCACCTTCTGTAAGGAAAATTCCCATTAACTGGATGGCTGGATGGTTAGGATTATTATTAGATCTGGAATTTGGGAAACTTGTGGCATACTAAAATAACTGTTCTGATCACCAAGGGTGGGCCTCATGTAATTAAGTTGATTACAAATATGTTTGTTTAATAGAGAAGTTAACCCATCCTTCATCACTAGTTCCACCATACATGTGATCCCTGATCTGGTGGGCCACTTGTGGATAGACTAAACTGCAAAGATTGCAGAGATTGGACGATCATAACCGTCCAGTCAATGGACATGTGCTTTTACAATTAATGTGAACTGTGTACCATTTCAATGAACTGGTGCAAGTCAACTACGGTGAACATGAATGGAAAACTCTCAAGGGGTTGTTTTAGATCCAAGTTGACATATATTATTCACTAAAATGTCATTTTCAAATTACAGCCCAAGGCATCGTTAATCACATTTCTTATTTCTTTAGCAATGTCACACAAGTCTCTATTTGGACTATAATCACCTTTTCTATTCTCTTCTTACATGACTTCAAAGATATAGAAAATCAGATGAAGACCACCGGCCAGTTTTTTCATGGGGGTGGCCATGGGACACGACTTGCCTGTAACCCAAACTGTGTGGAGCCCACCATGATGTTTCTGTTATATCCACTCCATTCATACATTGGCTACGCCAACCCATTTTAGGACACAATCCCAAACATGAGGGAGATCCAAAATTCAAGTAGGCCACTCTGCGAAAAACAGTGGGATTGAATTCCCACCATTGAAACCTTATTAGGGCCACAGAAGTTTTGGATCAGGATTATATTTACGTTTTTCCTTTATCCATATGCGAATCACCTTATAAAAAGGTTGGATGGCATATAAACATCACAGCGTGCCACAGGAAGGTTTCAACGGTAGGTGTTTCCACCCTCACTGATCCCTGTAGTGTGGTTCACCTGAGTTTTGGGTCTCTCTGATTTTTGGGCTAACTCCCTACAATGAGATGGTGAAGCGGATGGAAGGAGTGAATATGACAGAAACATCATAATGGGCCCCACGGAACTTGGGGTTACAGGGATTCCTGTAAGCCCGGGATACAGGCAACTGGTGTGGGTGCCAACAAGCCAGGCTGGCCCACTCGGTTTTTTGGTCCTGGACCGATAATGGTCTGGCCTAGTCCTGTGACAGAGGCTTGCAAGTTGGACTTTGGGCAAGGTTCTGAAGTAAAGTAATAAATGGGGCAGTCCAATTCACTAGTTTTGCAGAATGTTCTATTTATGTCCGAGCTGAAGATTATCAGCACTTACAACGTATATTATGCATGTTCACGTGCAAGCTTGGGCCAGGTACTTAAACGGGCCAAACTCGGGCTGACCCTGGTACAGACCAATACACGCCAGATGCCACCCGTATTTATACCCTGTCATAAGTACTTTATTAAATATTTAACAAAACCTACCCATGGATTAGATAAAACCCACTTGTGGGAAACCATATCAACCAACCTAGGCCAACACTGCAAGTTTCAATACTGAGGTCATGGGTTCGAGTTCCCATTAATATTGTTTGTGTGGGTTTGAGAGTGCGTGTTATAAAAAAGGTCAAAACAATCTCTACCTATAACTTTTGTATGGCCATGATCGAATGGTCTAAAACCATAGATTTTTGATATATCACATTAGATTCCATGTCTTTGACTCTATAGGAGTGTGATCTTGATCAAAAAAAGATTGGGTCACCATTCCGGGTCTCACATAAGTGCTCTAACTGGGTGACTCCCAACTCAACATTTTTTTCTTAAAGAGATAGAGATTAATTTTTAGTTATCTAGAAATAGTTAAATTCTCACTTAGTGTTACATCACTTGTCTCCCAATTTTTTTTTGCCAATTAATGATATTAAAAACATGTGATTGATCTCATTTGAAGCCAATGCACATTGAGTTATCCTTCCAACAAGCCCTAAATCATGCGATTTTGACACCATTATCAATTTCATGAGGATGTTTATGTTGTGATAGGATTACAAGTTAGGGTAGAGTAGGATTGAAACTTATTGGCCAAATTTCTGTAAAAAGTTGGAATTTAGTAATAAAAACTACTCTCCATGAAAGAGGGAAATGGGTTTTTGGGATTTATTATTATTAAAGTATTATAAAAGACATAAGGAGCACCAAACCTTCTTTCTTTTATTTATTCCTGGTGCATTGTTTTTCTTGCTGGAATACTCTTGGAAAACACATTTTTGCCGCGTGCTTTTACTTTCTTGGACCGTGTTTTCTTCTTCATTGTCTCATTCTTGAATGGTTATCTGCTTATGCTTTTTGAAACAGCATCACTTTTACGACCGTTTAGGAGCTATTATTTCGATATCATCCACTACAGAGCCAAATTTGAGCTGCGGATCTTTACCCTTGCTCCGGTGGTAGACTCTTAGGAGTTTCAACACCCGGTCAAGGGTTCAAGTATCCATAGGTGGTGAAATCCCACTATGTCGTGAGTGTAAAAAAAAACCAATTTGATCTGCCAAGATTAATTCTATCCAGAACATCTACTGGTTGTTAAAGCTTGTAAATGCTAAGAAGCATGTCCTGGGGGTGGTATCGATCCCTAGTGGGAGTAGCTAACATGGAGTGTGTGTACTGACATGGGTGTGTACTAACAAGCTAACCCAAAAATAAAAAAATAAAAAAATAAAAAAAATGTCCTGGGAAATTTTTTTTTAAATTTCAATATCGTGTAGCGTTAGATAAATTGACTGCTACAGCACCCAAAATTGCCAGGCCCTACTCTGCTAAAATTCTGAAATTTTCTAGCTTGGATTTAATGTATGGTATTCTAACATATCCATTTTGTAAAAGAAATTGGATTTTGACGGGGATGGACGTGTTGAGTTCGAGCACCATCTACCTCAGGGGAGTAGCTACTCCGAATCCACATAGCTTCTCTCAACTCCTTACAGAGATACCTTGTATTTATGAGGAAAATAAGAAAATAGAAATAATTTTTTTAAAATTTGAAAAATAAATTCATTGATGATGAAAAATGAGTTTTCAAACTCTTAAACAGTGATATGAACCCTAGGGAGAAGTTTCGGAATCAAACTACATCTAAAACTCTATAAAATCCTGACTTACTATAAATAGAAAACTTACTATTTATAGACGGTCATGATTTCTACTAGACTTCATGGTTTCAGCCAAAAATAATAAGTGTCCTAGTTGACTGAATCATGTTATTCTCCTAATTTTTGTAAGCACTTTTTATGTTGGATACAATTCCTAAAACTTAATGGATCAAAAGTTATGATCAAGCTAAAACTTAATGGATCTTTACTCTTGCTCCTAAGATGTGAGTGTATGGGGGTTGTGTGGAAAAAATAAAAAGCTAAAACTTATTATAAATAGTAAAAACATAATTAAAAAGGACTTTCGACCATTGATCTGATGGAATCTCACAAATTCGGCATTGGCAACCTGGCATATCTAGGTTCGTTGACTAAAGTAGCTTCTCCTACTCGAAAATCATATATGGTGCATTGAATAACTCATTCCGGTTTGGGAGATATGCCCGTTTTAAGATTCTGATGGTGCGGATCACTTTCGCCTCCCATCGAGCCTTTTCTGGTCCATCTTGGCTATGAAGTTGTCTACAACCCACTCTACATCAGATTTTATAAATCAATGGCGTCAAATTGAGATATCATGACTTTGATGATGGGCCAAACCTCAAATCCAATGGTTCCAAACGCATGTATCATGTATTGAACAATGTGTTACACCAAACTAATTGCAAGTCACCTCCCTTTTCAACTATCTAATTGTATATTTTATTAGATTGTGTCTTCAGTTCTACATGAGGCTTTCATTAATTTGTTATATATATATATATATATATATAATCATTTTTTTTTTTTTTGAGAAATATGAGAGCATACCACCAATAACTTTGTTGATTTGCTAAAATTGTTATACATAATTTTAGGTGGGCTCCACGGAAAGGCATAGGCCTCTCCTACCATTAAGTCAGGACTAAACACACGATTTCAATGTGTGAAATTAAAGAAAACTACTCAGTCTTGCCGCGTGAGTGCAGTGATTGATGCTGTACCGGTGTTAATCGTCAAACAAGTAATATCCCTTAGTTTGACTGCTTAGTATATAAGAACTTGCAATGGAATGACCAATCTCAAAAAATCCCATAATCACAATAACTTTTAGTCAATTAATGTAGTGGTTGGTTGAAACGGGAAAACGAGTTTGGAGTATACATCACAATGTCTCTTTTATTAATTCCATTGGCACAAGAAGAAAGAATTGATTGAAATCTAGTCCATTTCATTTTAGAGGTTTGCTAATCCCATCGCATGAGCGACCCATTCACATGCACAAACAGGCATTTGCATCACAATGTAACACGTGTGTGAGATCTGAGCTTTCCATTAGGTGAGATACACAATTTAGATTTCCAACCTAAAAATCATGCAATTTCACAACTAAAGTAAGCCGCAGCATGTTAAAGAAGCTAAATGTATGGAAGAAAATTTTTAAACCATCAATTTACTCTCGACGTTGTGGCCAACCTGAAGTGTAAAATTATTTGATTTTTCAGGTTGAACTAAGCATTAGTTCCAACCTCATGATAAGCTTAGATCTTATACACGAGTTTTGGATTTTCCTATACTTATCCCTACGTGTGGATGTACACAACATATACGCATGCGGAGTTAACAAATCTCTTCATTTTATTTGGGAATTGATGTCTATACCCATCCTGATTGATATGCATATACCCATGTCTTGGTTTGGGAATTGATATTAGTACATTTTCCATTATCTAAACCTCAAGCCAAACTACCGTGGACATTGATCAAGTGATCTATGATAATTTTCCTTATCTCCTTGAGCACTCATGACCATAGGTTAATGGGCCATCGTCAATTCAATGGATGACAGGTCCACTTATATGCGACCACCTCCTCTCTCGTTTTTTTGGAAAGGTGGGACACACACCACTTCTAGAGGTATTGATGCGATCCCACATTCATTGGCGAGGATGATGAATTATCTGATATTCTGGAGAGGAGTATGAACATCCATGCACGCGCTGGCAGAGTTGCAAATGTGTGTGATGAATGTTTCCGCGTGCAACGCGCCATGCGGCCAACACGTACGCTAGGCACTTTGACTTCAAGTTTTCTTGATCGGACATTTTAGAGTACTTAAATGAAAGATTAATTTCATTAAAATGAATGGTCCACGTACGTGTTGAGCATAAATCTATTGCAATATCCAAACCAATCCAGTTCAAACAGCTATTTATCCTGCCCTTCCACGTGCATGTCAAATATGTATAATATCCTGCCCATACAATATGTGGGCCACATCATGATGATATCCTGGTATGAAAATCGGCTATATCCACACATAAAGTGGGACACAACGTGATTGTCAATGAACGGTCACTTGTAAATTTTGACACTAAAAGGAGTGGCTATGATAGACTTATTAGGCAATTTTCGTTCAATGGCCAACCAATGGTTGAGCCCACAGAATGAGTGGTCTTGATCACATTGATCCATGCCACGTGTGTGTTGAATGATATTGAAGCACGTGCAAATTCGATGACGAGCGAAGCAGCCGATCAGCTCTCCCTTATCCACCGCTTATTATTTTATTTTTTAATTTTTGTTTGTTATTTCAAACGCACGTTCTGTTGACCGCCTGTAATCGTCACTTGCTTACGAACGCAGCATACCTCACTCAAAAACGAATAGAAATTATAAGCCGCGTTTAGGCATTTATGGGGTACTTTCGCAAGTCCAGAGCCAAGTGAGTGTAACTTAATTAGATTAGATCTAACACATATATTAGATACACTGCCTCATTTTAACCATTGAATCCAAAGGCTATGATCTTCTAAATCTTAGGAAATAGTTTTGATCGAAGGCGCATTAGTTCTTTGTAGAATCCTTTGTGAAGTTTATATCGGATCCGATCCGTTTATAAGTTGTGCTTGATCAAGATAAAAAATTATCACAGTATTCGGCTATTCAGGTGGGCCATGTCACATGAAATTAGATCCTTTAGGTAGTCTTCTCGTGGTGGTCCTCATTGACCGGTTCTCCGATGTTAGTGAAAGTAACTCCAAAAAATTATAAGAAAGTTTTCAAATGGCAACCTTATTAATATTGAATTTTTGTTAAATAAAAAAAGACTTTCAAGAGGCTACCTCATTGATTAATATAATTACCCTTTCACTGTCACATTTCTTTAAGCTTAGCTTGGGTGGGCGTGAGAGTAAATGGGTCAATTGCTTAGATAAGCCCTGCCATAGTGTTTATGTAAAATCCAACCCAAGCACCCAATGCATCACCTCATGTTCAGCAAAGGGCTTAAAAATCGCCCCCATCCCTGAGTTATATGGACCACATTTTTGGAAACAATGTATAGGACAATGATGACCTTCCAAATTATTTCAAATGGTATGGCCCACCTCAATCACATCAAGCTTGACTTTTAGATCCATGACTAAATTTTGGTGTGGAATCTGATAGTTGGAGTGGATTTCATATAATCATTATGGTACCGGAAGGCCTTCTAAAAGTCAAAAGTGGACAATACGTTTCCTAACCATTTTCTAAGGTGTGGCCTTACTTGAATCACAATTAACCTAATCTATATTGCTTTAAAGCTAATAAGGGATTATACATCTAATGACCGAGGTGGATTTACCAAAGTGGATTTCACGTGCACATCACGGTGGACCCCATGAAAAGTCAAGCCTTGAAGTACTCCCTTGAATTGGATGGGACATGGTTGATTTTGTGGGAGCTTATCATGATGTTTACTTGACATTTACTCTAATCATTAGATATTTAGTCCCATATTAGGCTCGGAACAAAAAATGAGATTAACCTGTGATCCTAATAGACTACACTAAAAAGAAAACAGTCCGAAGAAAAATGCCACTCTTGATATTTACATGGCTTGCTGTTATAATTATATGAAACCTACTCTATCCGCTGGATTCTGCACAAACATTTAAGCCCATTGTCCAAAAATTATATTTATTTATGATTCAAATAAGCTACACTAATGAAAACAGTTTGGAGGTAGCAGATGGAGCTGAGTTTCGAGCCCTTGGCCGAACATGTAACATATGGTGGTGGCAGTGAATTTTAATAAAAGGCACGGTGGGGCTCACTCGTGCCACCGACCTATTTTCTCCCATGCCTGTGGTGAGGGAAGGCTTACCGAAGGTAGGGCTACGGTGACGAAAGGCTTATATAAGGTAGTTGAATGATAATTATACTGAGGTAGTTTTTTGAAAAAGGCACTAGAATGTAAAATCTATATTAATTAGGTAGACTTTTGTAAAATTTTCAAATTTATACTGGAGCACGACTTGGCTGCGCCAAGTGCATATTAAGAGTCAGTGCGCCGATATCGTCTACTATTAAAAAGCCAAAGGTTTGATGTTTAGGATCTTCCAATTTCGAGACTTTGAGGGCATGATCCATCTAAGGGAAGGCCAGTTGGATAAACGGTTTGGATCTTTGAACTTGTGCCACACTTCTATCGATTCAGGGACCGAGGAGTCTTCAAATGGACGGTGGAAATGTAAAATAGCCAACCATTCAAATTCATGCAAAAAATATAATAAAATTGGATGGCTGTTATTTAATCGTTTATCTATGCAACATCACAGTTGTTTCTAAATTCCTAAAATATCCAATCTGGTCATACATGGGTTCTACGTGTACCATGTATTTGCGCGTGGGTACGGTCCTCCTTTGTCCGCGGGAATATTTTATAATAATTCTTTAACTTAAATGGGTTTTCGATGCTTACTCCATCCGGTGCTTTGCTAATCCCACACGCGTGTACAAGTTACACTAATGTACACGCCATCACCTATGCCAGCGTAGTAGACAAGTGCAATATCTAAGCCATCTATCACAACTGTACCAATATGAAGATACTCTATACTCAGTTGGGCCAGAATTAACTGACAAAATGTTTGGTTGTGAAATATCTAAGCCATCTAAAACACTGACCGAAGTTTTCCAACACATTCATTTATTTCTAATAGCATGGTACACCGATTGAGTGGACCATTTTATCTTTCTACAGTAGTATTTACATGGAGTTCTACATGATGGATGGCTTGGATACTGCACCTGCCTGCCACGCTGGCATATGTGGGGGGCGTGTTCTTGTTATGTTACATGGGTACGTGTGTGTCTAACGAAGAACACAACCTTCCATCCTAAAATATATAGTGTAAGAATCTAATGGAGTTCTCTTGGTGGGCCCCACCAATTATGGTACGAAACCACAGACGAAAGGATGAAAGATGTTAAGAATGTCTTCTTTTGGGCCCCACTAATTGTAGACTTTTCAACCGTTGCTATTGCAGTCGCCTTCCAATGTTAAGATAAATTGCCATGGCCTTCATGGAAGGAAATAGGCCTTTTTGAATTTCGATAGAAGAGTGGTGTGTTGGGAAGATGGTGAGAGCTCCTTGCTGTGAGAAGGTTGGATTGAAGAAGGGGGCATGGACAGCAGAAGAAGATCGGAAGCTTAAAGCTTACGTGGAGATAAATGGACCTGGGAACTGGCGAGCTCTTCCTAAAAATGCAGGTAAACATGCAACATCCCAAAGTGCTAATATTCTCTACGTATACACCATACCAATCAATTCTCTCTGATGCTTTAAAATGCTTGGTTCATACCTTCCACGGAGGTGTGGGATTTTAAGTTGTTGCAATTAAGTTCAATAGGGTCATCTGATCCTAGCCGTTTGTGGCGGAGATCCAAGGAATCTCCATTTCCGCATGTTAACCAAGCTTCTAATCAGTTTGAATTTGTACTGGTATTGTTAGTAATGCATCTGTTTGGTTTTTTTTTTTTTTTTTTTTTTTGTGTTTTTTTTTTTTTGGGGGGGGGCGCTAATTGTTTCATTTCGTCATTAAGAAGAGGATTAACATTTCCCAATTAAAAGGGCTGTTTCACGATGACCCGACCACTACATTTGTTGGATCGGAGTAAAAAAAGGGAGTTGCAACCTCATTGCAATATAGACAAGAACACATAAAATATAAGAGAAAACACAACAAAAATTCAACTTACATTAAGGAAAAAGCACTCTTTCATTGTGATCGCCAGTTTCACGATGTTCCCCTCTTCCTTTATCAACGTTCGACAGTTCCAATTCTTAATTTTATACTAGTGGTGGCCAATGGTTCATTGATCCAAAATAATAATAATAATAATAATAGATGGCTAAAATAACTGTTCCTAGCCATCCATTTGATTCATACACTGGGTCTCACGTGAATGTTAAATGGCTTGATTTCTAAGGCTGAAAGATCGAAAAGGTGTAGCCCATGCTATGCAAATCTTAGATCTGGAACGAGCTTGAGAGTGGTTGGGACACACGGAATAAGTGTGTATGGGCTTGGAAAATTTCTTGTTTCAGTACTGTATTTAATTAATTCATACTTGCAGGTTTATTACGGTGTGGGAAGAGTTGCAGATTCAGGTGGATGAATTACCTTAGACCAGATGTTAAAAGAGGGAACTATAGCAGGGAGGAGGAAGAAACTATCATCAAATTACATGAATTACTTGGTAATAGGTATGGATCGATCAACTTTCAATTTGTAGGAGCTTTTCTCTTTTCCAAAATATGAATATGAGATTCTCATGATTTTCAGTAGGTTTACTAGTCCACAAGCCTTTCGAATCATGGCTGGATTCAAGTTCGGATCCATATTTCATTTCATATTTTTATCATAAACATGAATTTTGTAAGGTTCTTTGCATCATCATCGTCTTAGCCTTATCCTAACTGCTTTGGGTTAGGTGAAGATTCTTTATATAATAAGTATAATAGACACAAATAGCCACATGCATGTGGGGAGCCTCACTATCCACATGCATGAACACTTGCCAATTTAGTACAAGTTCATGAGATCAGAGCTTTCCATTAGGTGGACCACATTGTTAAGTTTATGTCATAAAAATTAAGCTTCTTAACTAACTCTCCCTTTGTTGTACGTTGGGACCAACGAGAGGAGTGAAAAAGCCTGATTTTCGAGCTAGAAGAACTACCAGTGTGCACTAATGGAACCCACTATCACTAAGTGTTAGGTTTTCCAAAACGTTATTAAGATTTTAGTAATAAAAAAATTAAATCATACTACTAGGATTGTCTTGTTCAATGTTGCCAATACATAAAGAACGCAAATGCCAATTTGGCGCAAGGAGGGACGTGATGAGGTCGATAACTGTCTTCCTCAGGGGATAAGTACTATGAATCCACGGAGCTCTGTAAACTCCTCATAGAGCTTCCTTAAATCCACAAGCGATAAATGCAGGAATAATTCCAAGTAAATACAAAATAATTTGATTGATAAAAAAAAGAAAAAGAAAAAGAAATTACAACTCTTTAAATAAGGAATTCAAACGTAGGACACGGAGTTTTAGACTTAGACTCCAACCCAAACACCCTAAAAACGTGACTTACTATAAACAATAAGTTTACTATTTGTAGATGACCTCTATTCCTAATAGATTTCATGATTTTTGACCAAAAATAGTATCCAATTTGGCCCAACGACGTTATCCTGCTAACTTTTCTAAGCCATTTTCATGTTGGGCACAACTTCTACAACTCAAGAGTATACTCAAACTAAAATTTACTATTTATATTAAAAATGAAATTAAACGGGATTTTTGATTATCAATCTAATTGAATCTCGCAAATCTAGATTGGTTGGCTTAAGTAGGTTTTCCTATTCCAAAATCATATATAACATGTTGAAAAACTCAACCTAGTTTGTGAGATACGATTGATTTAATGTTTTGACGGTCTGGATTATTTCTACCTCCGATTGGGCTTTCTTTAGTCCATCTTTGTCATAAAAGTGTCTGTGACCCGCTCTACATAACAATTCTTCAAGCCAAAAGGTTTCTCCCAAATCTATCATAACTAGAACATAAGAATGACATGGGCTAGCCTTGGGGTAGGATCAAGTTGATGCATGAGAGGGGTGGGGCCGGGCTGACACTTGAGAGACCTATCCAACCATGGATCCCATATGTTCCACACTTGAGACAGGAAGGAGGGAGGGAAATAGGAATGTCTTCTCTTTTTCTCTTGCTATTTCTCTCTCTCAAAGTGATGCCTAAGGGGGTTTTAGGATGTCCATTGCTCTCTTTTATTCTTTTCCTTTAAGATATGATCTATATATAATGAAAAGTTAAAGTTACAGAAAAATAATAATTATGATATTCCATTACCTAGAAAATTTGATGTGCCCCATTACATCAAAAGTCTATGATCTTAACTTAACCATAGACTTTAATTGAGTAAATCCCTCCACTCACCATAGACACATCCTTGGCCGATATCCCATGATAGCTATGGATAATTAAAATTTAAATAATAGATTTGATCAAGATCAAGTAAAAATTAATCAATAGTTAAAACTAAAAGTTAATTCATGGCTACAAAATCTTAATTAAGTAATAAAAACTTTTAATATACTGACCAACATTTGAAATACTTGATGAATGGTCTAGACAATAAGATCAATTATTTAGTAATGGCTAAATTTTAACCCTGATGTATATGCTTAGCTATACCCACTTTTGTTAGCAATAAGATGATTTCATAAAGTGAGTCAGAACACATGTCCCCAAGACCTTCAACTTGTTATACATCCTTAGGTTTAAGAGTTAATCAAAACTATTGCATCCACAGGCCAACTTATTCATGCATTATGAGCTTACTAGTCTAGTAGCTTCGACATATCCTGTCATTGTAAGTGTCCAACATATTCAATACTAAGAACCTATTTCTATGAGGCACACACTTATGTGGGCGAGCTAAAGAGACAAAACAGACTCATCATTATATTTGATGGTGAATACCTTTTATCCTAATTCGTCACCAGTTCCCTTATATAGGATGACTAAAGGAAAAATACAATAGGTTTGCCTTATAATCTGCTATGTGATTAAGGCAAACAAGGTATTGAAATCCATAACACACAATACTCCCTTAACAAATGGCTTTTGTGACCAATCTCAAATTCTCAAGGACAACCAAAGGAATTGCTTAATCCATTCCCATATATAACATGTTTTTAATATTCCATACACATTAATGAGATTAATGAATAATTAAGTGAATGTGTAGCACTGCCACGCAAGGTCCACAAGAATATATATATTGGATTTCCCCAGTAGTAAGTTGATATAAAAAAATAAGATTGGATGAATGTTCCTAACTTTTGATTTGTGGATACTTATTTTTTAAAATAAGACCATTGGATATTTTTCAATTTTATCCATCCAATAAATGTCCATCAATCCAATAATTAGATCACTAGATAAGCATAACATATTACTTCATAATACATCTAAATTGGAACCAATAATTTGGATGATTAGTTTAAATTATTTTCACGAACATGACTATGCCTGAAAAATAAGCCGGTGCATGTGGGTCGCATCTGTTTTAGAGTAATGGAAGTTGGCACATGTGAGCCAGAAATTACCTTGTCAACATGGACTATGTAAATCCCTTCAGCATTTCCCTTCTTTATTAAGATTGAGGAGGGAAGATTGCAAGTTATATTCAAGTTCCTCTAATCCCAACAGTTACATAAACGTATCTTATACTCTTCACTTGTTTATAGATGGTCTACAATCGCAGCGAGTTTACCAGGAAGAACCGACAATGAAATAAAAAACGTTTGGTACAGCCATCTGAAAACGCGGCTGAAAGGAAAGCCGACGACCCAAGAAACCAACAAGCCCACCATGGAAACACCCAAGTGCAATGCTGGAGCTTTAAAGGAAGAGTTACGATCTATTGTCTCACCCTCGAATGTACCAACCATCCCAATATCAGAAAATTCGAGCTACATTCAAATGTACCAGCAGTCTTCTGACGATTCATTTCCCATAAGCAGCAATTCCTCAAATTGCAACACGTTCATGGTGGAGAATTACATAGATTTGTCTGTGACAGTCGACCAATTGCTTCAATTGCAGTTCTCTCCAGTTTTGAATGGAGATTCCAAGGGTTCAATTGATCCGTACGATGACGATCTCAGAAGTTTTTGGTTAAATCTCTTCATGGAAGCAGAAGGGTGAAGAGGATCCAACGGTCTGATTGTGGTTTTTCCGCTGTTTGGTTGGTTGGTGGCAGTTTTGTGGAGATAAAATGATTTGAACGTTTTGTATTATATCATGTCTGGTATTTGACTGGGAAAATATTACAATGCTACTTTCTGCATGGGGACACTACGACAGTCCAATTGATGAGTCTGGGATGTCCATTAGTTCCAACGCACATTTCATAGGCCACCTTATAAAAATCACACAACGATTGGATGGGATGATTCAAACCATCCAATGAATAGCTTAATTATAAAATGTATGGCCGTGATCATTTACATATAAATGGGACCAAATAACAAACTGGACCGTCTGTTTGTCAGGTTAAATCATGGATTGGTTCTGGTTCTATGGAATCTCATTAATCAGAAAATCATAACCATCCCATGCATCCATGTCATTGGGAACAGATGGCTACAAGAAACAAGGCCAATTCATGGATGGATCAGATTATCCAATCCCCTAATCAAAATCGAGCGAGACTGGAATCTGATGTGGCTCCAAAAAGACTACATCTAGGTCGAAAGACAGTTGAGGTTTATCACCAAAGCTGGTACAAATAGCAGCCGGCCCAGACACTTTATTGTGCCCAATGATAAAATAAAATTTGCCAAACTTACGGCCAGGATAGATCCAACTACTAGATTGACGCAGGGATGGAATGATGAGGTTTTCGACCGCGATCTCATGGAATCTTGTAAATCTGGCATAGGCAACTCAGTATATATATAAAAGCACGGTTGGTTGGCTAAAGTAGCTTCTCCAGTTGAAAATCATATATGGTACGTTGAATGACTCATTCCGGTTTGCGAAATATTCTTGTTTTAAGGTTCCGACCATCTTGATCACTTTCACCTCTGATTGAGCCTTCTCTGGTATATCTTAGACATGAAAGTGTCTGCGACCTGCTCTACATAAAAATTTGAGCCAAAGCATGATCTGGTGCAAACCATATTGATGGATGGCTCACCTAAACTGTTACAAGAAATGGGATTCCGGCAGCTATTGGGTCCCAAACTAAAATTCTGTTGATGAATCATCACCATTGATAAAGCATTGATCATAAACATAGTGGCCGTACCACACAACAATCTGAATGGATTACATCGTGGGTTGTCCAATGCCAGTTTGTTGTCACACCACAATAATATCTAGAGATTTAATCCCTATAAACCATGATTACAGAAACATAGCTTCTATATGGCCGTGATGAGAACACGGACCGCTCCGATCATCATCCAAGATGCAATCTAGAAGCCATCCAACCAAGAATTTTACGAAAATGGATGGTCTAGAATCAAATATTAACGTGAGAACCTATATCAAAATCCAAATTAAACAGTACAAAGATACGTATTTAGGTCAACAAAAAGGAGCGGATTAGGTACCCCGGATAACACCTGAACCAGGTGTTGTTGTAGATTAGCTGTTCCCCAAGTAACACCCAAGCACCATGTCGAGAGGGACCCACCACGACGACTTTCAAAAGATTCTCCGGTTCTTTTCCTCTCAACGTATGAAATGCATAGAACATCATATCCGTACAAAATGCGGGCCACACCATGATGATCACTTGATATGAAAATCAGGTGGATCCACAAAGAGAGTGGTACACAATGTGAATATCAATGAACAGACTAGGTATAACCTACCCAATTGAATTGATGGACTTGATTTTCATATCAGGGAATCATTTAGGTGTGGTCCACCTTCTGTACGGATAAATTATTCTACGTACGTGACATGTTGGCATTTCCATTGAAATAATGGCTGCATTATCACCTATGATGCCGCCACAGTATATGAACGACCCTAACCCTTTCTGTCTTCTAGCTGATACAGTGCCTCTCGGGTCACTGAAATTACTACGCCTTTATATCGTGTTCAGTTCGTATGGAACCAGAATCTGGACGGTACACTTCGATATTGCACCAGAGGATGGATGGTTAACATAAATAGAGTCTGCTCTGAGGATTCTGCTGGACTTATCTAGAAGGTACGATTGGAAATTGAAAGTCACGGCTAACATCTTACGTTAAAGGACCGCAATAAGAGAACCCTTAACCTAATATGGAATAAGTTAGTGGCCAAATAGGGGATGATCCCACAGGATGAACGGTCATGATCATATAGAAGTGTGTACTTTTAATCTGAACTATATGGAGGCACAAAAACTACTGTGCCACTAGAAGCACCTGATCATCTCTCCCTTAACAAGATTCCGGACGTGGTCGGTCGCTCCCTGGCTGTGGGGTCCACCTTTGGCTATTTCATTATATCCACGCTGTCCATCTATTTCACCGTATAATTTTATAGAATGAGCCCAAAAATTCAACATACCCAAATCTCAGGTGTACCACACCAATGTAAACAACATCGATTGAACGCCTAACATTAAAAGCATGCTGGGCCACTGGAATGTTTATTTGCCATCGAACCTGTTGATAAGGTCATAAAGACCTGGATGAAAGTACCATATAAATATCAACTTGATCAAACAAAACTTTTGTTGGCCCCGTGAAGTTTTTAATGTTCAATTACCACTGTTTCCTGTAGTGTGGTCCACTTGAGTTTTGGATCTGTTTAATTTTTTGGATAATGCCCTAAAATAATATATTGAAGTGGATAGACGGCGTGGATATAGTAAACATACATCAGGATAATCCCTGCTGTAAACGATCCGCCGACCTCGGATCCACATAATCGAATCTCCCACAAAACTTTGTTGACTCTTTGACCATACACGTCAACAAACAAACGTAACGGAGCCTGCATAGCGGGGAGAAGTGCAAAAATGCTAGCATCCAACTACTTGGACGATGAGTTATGTCCAACGACCAGATAACCCCAACCTATCATGTGAGTACAAAATCCAACCCGTTCAATAGGTTGGGTCCACCATGAAAATTAACATTTGCAGAAATTAGATCCCTTACCAAGACCGTTTGTCTCTAGCTAGGTCCTGCTTGGGTAATACCCAATCAGCGTCTGATGATGAGATCTCATGCGACCCTAATATTATTTTTATTTTTTATTTTTATTTTCATTAGAAACGAAGGTCATACCCCCTATGGATGCATTGATGCAACCCCGTGTACACTGAAGTGGATGAAGAGAATGATGTGTTATTTGATACACTGAAGCCTGAAGAGACATGAACATTCATGCAAATCCTGGCAGAGTTGCAAATCTGTGACACGTTTTCCCCGTGTATGCAACGTAGGTGACACAGTGGCATCGTAGTGCCATTGACTTGACTCTTAGTGTACTCGATAGGACAGTTTAGAGTACTTTTAAAATAAATGGTTTACGTAAGGTGTTGAACATGAATCCAATGCAAAATCCAAACCAATCCAGTTCAAACAACTTTTTATCTCGTTCCGAGAAATGATCAAATACAGCCACTGCATCATAAGTTATGATACATCCATGAGCCCTTCAACGTGTCAAACATTTAGAATATCCCATCCATACAACATGTAGGCCACAACATGATGATATCCTGGTATGAAAATAATCCTGATCCACACATAGAGTGGGACACCACCTTAGTGTCGATGAACATCCGATGGTGTGATTTAGTTCACTAGCGTGGCCCAAATAAGTCAACTAGCCTGATTTTCATATCACGAGATCATCATGGTGTAGTCCGCATTTTGTACGAATAGATTATACTACATATTTGACACGATGGCTAAAGAAGAAGAAAAAAAAAAAAAAACTGTTTCATAAGATGTGATATAGCCGGTGTATCTGATCATTTCTAATTTATCTCCTCTCTGTCTTGTGTTTTGTCTACCACTCCATGTCTTGATCTTGGGTTGCTGGTCTAATGTTTCTGAATGGTCCACGTTATTTACGGTTCACGTGGGATACATGAATCAAAATTTGGACAGTATATATGGTTGGTACAGTAGAGTATGTGGATGACCGTAAAGGAAAAGTTATAACCAATGGTTAGAAGCTAAAAGTGAGTGGCTGTGATAGTCCTCTTAGGCAACTTTCGATGGGTTATTGGCCAACCAATGGTACGTTAAACCTACAGGATGAGTGGTCCGGATAACATCTATGCATTCCACATGTATATGAACAAAATGGAGGCACAAACGAATCCCATGCCAGGCAAAGCATCAGATCAGCTCACAACTTATTATTTTATTGAAATTTTACATTTAAAAAAAACTACCTATTTATTTAAGTACCTATTTCAAAAACCTACCTCATTAATCCACGATAAGTATCATTCCACTTCCTCCAGTTGCATTATTTTAAGGACCAGTTGGGTGGCGTGCAAGGAAATGAGTCTACCCCTTGGGTGGGCCTACTATGATATTTATGTAAACTCCACCCCCAACCACCAGGTGTAACATCAAGGCCTAAAAATCACCCCATCATAACACACCACATGAATGAAAATAATGTACAGGGCGACGATTGCCCTCAAAACCATTTCCTTTGGTATCACCCACTAGAATCAGAGATGGGCCAATTTTTATAGCCAGGCTTATATTTTTGTGTGGCATGTAATGTTTAATTTGGAGTGTAATTCATATAATCATTAATGTGGGGCCTTAAACATTTAAGGTGGGCGCATCTCCATTAACTAATTTTTTTAGGGTGGCCTACTTGAATCACGAGTTAGCTTGATTCTTTGCATTTGGGCTTAAACTAGGATTACACAGCTAATGGTTAAGAGTGGATTTTGCATACATATCATCATGTTGGACCATGCCAAAAATTATGTAAGAGCATCATTCCCCATCTTGATTTTGAGGAGGCCCATCGTGATGTTCATGTAAGATGGACTTCGACCATTAGATATTTAGTCTCATATTTGGCCTAGAGACAAATCATCCAGCGGACTTGTGATTCTGATAAGATATACCAAAGGAAACAATTGGGAGTGAAACGTCTGCCCTCAATATTTACAGTCCCCATTAAGATAATTATATGAAATATAATTCAACCATTAGCTTCTGAACAAAAATTTAAGGATATGGCCCAAAAATCATACCCATTTGTGATTTGTGTGGGCCACACTAATGGACACAGTTTGAATGACAAGAGTTGACCTGTACGACGGGCCACCTTGCATTTGTGGTGTGACATCACTTTAGCAGTATTTTCGACATCAGCCTGGTCAACCACATTTCGCTGCGGGAACGTCTCGCGCAATGGTGGGGGGTTTCATCCATCGGTGCAGCGCTTTCCCAAGTCAGTGGTTTAACGCCTATTTTCCTTCTTTGGGAGATCTGGAAGGTGCGCAACTCCTCAAGATTTGATGGCAGAATGTTGTGCATCGGGGCTGTCATTTCTTGGATAAATTGGTGGCCCGCCTGCAGCTCAGAAATCTTCACATTCAGGAGGTCCTTCCACCTCCTTCGAGAGCTGAGATTGTCTGCTGGAAGAGACCTGAGAGTGGCTGGGTCAAACTAAATGTGGACGGTTTGGCTCTTCATAACCCTGAGATTTCTTGGGGAGGAGGCATCTGTAGGAAAGAGGATGGTAGGATGCTCTTCGCCTTCTCTTCTGCCTATGGGATGGGTACCAACAATAGCGCAAAATTCTCGGCGGTCTTTGAGGGTCTCACTATATGCACCAGTAGGGGTCTTTGGAAGGTCCTAGTGGAGTCCGACTCAAAGCTGGTTGTGGATTCTCTTAACAGGGCTTCGCTTGTGGGCTGGAAGTGGAAGCATTGGGTGGCCCGAATCTCCCACATCAATCAGAGAGGTCTTTTTCATTTCACCCATATTAAGAGAGAAGGGAATGCCCCGGCCGACGGTCTTGCTCGCTAAGGCAGCCTTCTTTAGAGGAACCGGCTATATTTTGCAATGAGGGATCTCCCTCAGGAAATTAAGGGAAAGGTGGTTTTAGATAGAGTTGGGCTTGGGTCCATCAGGGTGAGGGTTCATGTATAGTCTTTACGATAGATCCCCCGAGTTTCTTTTTTGTTGAACTTGGGGCCTCCCGAAGAGCTTTTAGCCGTGTATATTGTCCTTGTTGGAATGAAATTCAGGTTTTTTTTGAAAAAAAAAAAAAAAGAAAGTTGACCTGTACGCTGTTTTCAATTATGTTGTCCACCTTAATCACAAATCAAGTTGACATGAATTTTAAATTTTAAGTGTAATTTTCTTTGGCTGGTTTTTTATTATTTAATTTTTACTCCTTGAGGTGGCTACCTGAGTGTTGGATTATCCTAAGATCAAGGACCAACAAAGGATGCTGCACGTGATGGAAAGCGTGTCCTCATCATTATTATTATTATTTTTAAATGACACTGTGATGTTTATATTGCAATATGATGTGTCTTGCGATGATGAAAGCATTACCCTAAAAAATATAGTATTCTAATACCAAGGTGTGGCCATGTGACCTAAATTTAAAATTTTAAGTGTAATTTTCTTTGGCTGATTTTTTATTATGTATTTTTCACTCCTTGGGGTGGCTACCTGAGTGTTGGATTATCTTAAGATCAAGGACCAATAAAGGATGCTGCGTGTGATGAACGGCACAAAGACAATTTTAAGTTAATGTTGAACAATGAAATATCTTTTGCATGAGAAAAAGAAAAATAAAAAGAAATAAATGATAGTCCATGATGTGGAAATTTGACAGGAAAAAGATTCATCTATTTCTGTTATTCTATTGCAATAAAACTATATCATCATCAAAGATGCAATCCAAGATGAAAACCTGACTGACAAACTAATCCTATTTACATCAGTAATTTGTATTTATTATCATTAACCAAATCATTGTAGTACAATTATGGTGGGGAATAGATTAGGTGTTACCTGACTACAGTGTTACCCCTAACTTGGCGGCATAGCTTTGGAGTGCAAGGAAGAGTATGCACACCAATAATATGCTGCCATGTTAGAGGTAACACCTTAGTTGGTGTTGCCTGAGTAATGGTAAAATTATGTGTTTATATCAAAATCTAGTAGATCAGATCGACTGCATAGATAATGCCACATGGCATATACAGATACACATAAAAAAGAGCTGATAATATCTTTGGTTACTACATTAGCAAAGTAATCTCCAGATAAGGATGACTACTTGTGATCGACACATCAATGCTGAAGCACGTTTGACCAAGGCAAGCCACGATTGAGAGAATGGTAACTGATCTTTCCCAACTGGATACATGCGGAAGCACCACGTGGGCCATCAGATAATTTTAACCTGTAGTAGGTGAAGTTATAAATAGCAAGTGAAAACACGAGGATCCTCAATCCAATCCTTCAAACCAAACACAAACCCTTTACCAACTCAATGTTGGTGATCATTAATCTTAGTGTAGCATCTTAGCTTTGTTCATCTATCGCTCATCAGTCATGGACCACTAGGATAGAAGTAGCATTAGTTCGTCCTTGTGACCACACCAGATTAACTCATAATGTTTAAATCAATAGTTGTAACTCACTTCCATTTGTGCCCATGTGCTGGATCTAAAGGAAGATTATTAGCCTTAGGACCTATCCACCTATACTCATATATTGGGCCAACATTAGCTCTTTTGTAATCCCTAGAATTACCAATGCCCCACTCACTAGCACGCGATTGCTATTGCACTCAGCCAGGGTCGGCGACCCCGTCTTAATGGTAAGAAAACATGATTGATCACATTCAGAATTCGCATCTATCTCAATCCAATTTCGCCCATTCAATCATACAATCGCGCCATCTTAGAAAGTTCTTGATTGACAAGGTAAAAAGAGCTCATTGGAGGGGGAGCCCCAACCTTTACAAATCATCTGGTTTAACATAAGTGCAAAATTGTTGGCTGAATAGACAATGGTCGATTGACCCAGTGCCACTCTATCTCTATACCAGGGGTCAATGGTGATCACGATTTGGACTGAACCTGCATTGGACCTAGTACGCCCACACACACACGTGGCCGGAGAAAACCACACTAGTATTGTGACACCAAAATCACTATAGGTTTTTTCACTTTTATAAGCCCATATGACTTATGTTTCACATGCTAACAAGGCCCAATGTTAATGGACCATTGAAAGGGCAGTTTTTGACACTTTCCTCTTGAAATGATGGCTTTTAAGATTAGTTATATTAGGGTTATAAGAGTTATGATTTTTGATTTGTTTTTAGTGTTTTAAGAGCCTCCAAAGAAAGACAGCTTTTTTTTTTTTGGGTATTTCTCTATCCATGCAATCTTCTCTAAATAATAAATTATTCATTGCCTTGTGTCGTGGCTTTTTCCACAAAGGTTTTTCACATAAAAATCGTGTATTCTAAATATGATTGCTTGAATTTTTCATTTTCTTTTGTTTGTTTGAATATAGATTAAGGTACTTACAAAAGCTTGGTTCTCAAACAAGTGATATTAGAGTAATGTTGGTTTATTAGTTTGAATTTGAGACATAATGTTAAGGGGATCGACTGGGAAGTTCGAGATAGAAAAATTCATGGGTAAAAATAATTTCAACCATTGAGATTAAAGATAAAAGCCGTCCTAGTTCATAAAGGGTTGCAATATGCACTTATTGGAAAAGTGCATCGTCCATAATTTGTAAAGAAATAAGATTAAGATTAACTAGATTAAAGAACAATTAATACAACTTAGTTGTACTCGGCCGATGAAGTTTTTTACAATGTCATAATTAATAAAATGACTACTGTAAGTTTATGTGCAAAGTTTAAGAGTATTTACATATCAAAATCTCTCACCAATCATTTATTTTTGAAGAGGCAGCTTTGTACTCATAAAAATGATGGAAGGATCAGATCTATCTGAATATATTAATACATTTAATAAAATGATTTACAAGTTGATGAATGTTGATGTAAAGATCAAGGATGAGGATAAAATCATAATTTTATTGACGTCTCTCCCTATATGGTTCAAGTATTTGGTTGATGCTCTTTGGTGTAGTAAGAATACTTTCGACGTCGAGAATATTATCGCATATAACCTTCCAGTGGAAGTAGCTATGACTGTGGTGACATTAAAAATATCTGTACAGATGTGTTGTCTGTATTGCATACAATCTAAATGTTTGTAAAGCGGTATGGGAACGCATAAAAAATGCCATTGGACTGTATCATTGGTGCACACACCAATACAAGTGCATAGTACGGAAATGAACGGTCCCTAAGTTCTTCCCAAATAATTATAAAGAAGGTATCTACCTGAAGAACGCATGATCCTGATTATTTGTGACTTGACATCCATGCAGCGGGAATCAGTTGATGAGTGGTTCTGATGCCATAATGTAAACTATGAGTCTATGTGAATGGCCCCTCGAACCGGCCTGACTGGAAGGACGCATGGGCTTAACTTGAGCCTGGCCTAATTTACCAACATGGGTTAGAACTTTTTGACTCAAACCGGTCTGATGGGGGCACGAAACCAGGCCCGATCCTGATTGGTGACCTGCCGGGCCCTAAGCCCAATGACTGATTGGACACGTCAACAACCCTTACATATATAAAATACCGATCGGTTCCTCCATCAAGCTTAGGGCCACAGAAGTACTCCGTGGAGTTGTGCATAAATCGATCCCTTAAATCTCTCAAAGGGTTGATTTAAAACTGAAAAGGCAATGGTTCATGTTCTGGAAGCAAAATCTCCATTAACTGGATGGTTAGGATCGTTTGATAGGCAACTGTTCACCAAGGGTGGGCCTCACGTAAGTCGGATGGCTGATTACAAATATAGTAGTTTAATACAGAAGTTAAACCATCCTTCATCACTAGTTCCACCGTCCATGGGACCCTTGATCTGGTGAGCTACATGTCTATAGACTGAATTTTGAATGTTGAAGAGATTCGACGATCATGACGGTCTACTCAACTGACACGTGCCTGTACAATTTGAACCATTTACCTTTCGCATGTACAAGTGCAAGTCAAATAAGGTGGACGTGAATGGAAAACCCTAAGGGGTTGTTTTAGATCCAAGTTGACAGATATTATTTATTAAAATGTCTTCTTTCTCAAGAAATTTCAAACTGAGACATCGTTAATCACATTTCTTTGAGGAAACTGTGAATCATTCTACAATTGTAAATGACTTAAGATTGTCGTGTTTGACAAGATTTAACAAATACCATTGCTAGCTTTACTTTTTTCCCATTTTCTTTTTATTTTTTAGAAAAAGGTGGGAGCACACCACCTCCTGAAATTTTAGCAGGATTCAACAACCTCAGGACGCAAGGGACAGCTGACCACAGATAAAGCTCAAGGCAACACCTGCCGGAATCGGACCAAATTAACCCAAAGCACCCACCACATACAAACCATTCCTTGCATATCAACTACTCAAAGCACCGACCATATCACCAAATCACGTAAATTCAACACCATAACTTCTACAGCCGCGCGCCTCCACTAATTATAAGATAGCAACATTATTCACCATAACTTGTACAGCCGCCTCCACTACCAAGCGAGCAACATTATTCAAAGGTGACTTAGCTCGTCATTATTTTACCGACGTATTCTTGTCATTTTTCTAATTAAGATGACTTAGCTAAGTAGTAGTTTAGTGTTGTTCCTGTTTGAGGCTTTGTCTTTTATTTTTTATTTTTTTTAGTTTGGTTGGCGATAGATGTTCTGTGAAGGAACTAGGACATACAATCCAGAACAGCCATGAAATTTCTAAGTTAATTATACATGTTTTAGAAGTTGTCGGATGATCACGGTTTTTCTTTCTTTTCTTTTCTTTTCTTTTTTTTCAGAAAAATAGAAAAGAAAAAGAAAAAGATCAAAGAATTCGCTGTTTGGAATATAATTGTGTTTTATTCTATTCTCTTCTTACCTGACTCCAAACAATACGGACAAAAAAATCAAATGAAGACCACCGGCCAGTTTATTCCTAGGGGTAACCATGGAAGAGTAGTTGCATGTAACCCTGGTAACAGGATTTCACTGTAACCCAAACTCTGTGGCGCCCACCACGATGTTTGTGTTATATCTACTCCTTCCATCCATCCACTTCGCCAATCCATTAATTTAGGACGTATTCCCAAACATGAGGGAGATCTAAAACTCAAGTGGGCATTTTTGGATCAGGATGATGTTTGTGTTTTCTCTTCATTATATTTAAATCAACTTATATACGGGTTGGATGGCATACAAACATCACGGTGGGCCCTGCGAAAGTTTCAACGGAGGGTGTTTCCATCCCCCTGTTCCCTGTGGTGTGGCCCACATCAGTTTTGGGTCTCTCTCATGTTTGGCCTCATTTCCTCAAATGAGATGTTGAAATAGATAGACGGACTGGATGTAACAGAAATATTGTGGTGGGCCCCACAGAACTTGGGATTATTAGGATTACTGTAACCCCATGTTTGGAAATGCCCTCCGTCGAGCTTAATCCTGTGACGGAGACTTCCAAGTCAGACTTTGGGTAGGAATGGAGCGTCTGAGGAAAGTTTTTGCGCGACCCTGACCTCGTCATGTCCATGGAAGCGGAGCGGATTCCGTCAGGCCATGATTGCGGGGCCCAACTTGATGTATGTATTGTATATCCACTCCGTCCATCCATTTTGATGGATAATTTGAGAGTGTACACCCAAATATCAAGCAGATTCAATTCTCATTCATCCAGGACTACACCATAGGAAACAGTGATGATTGAATGGCCACCATTAAAAACTTCTTTATGGGCCACAAGATTTGTATCAAGCTGTTATTTATGTTTCCCATTCATCCAGCTCTATGTGACCTTATCAACAGGTTGGATGGCTACTAAACATTATGGGGGGCTAGCTCTAGGAAGCTTTTAATGCTGGGCGTTCAATCGCCTCTGTTTCCAGTAGTGTGGTTACTTGAGATTTTGATCTGCCTCATTTTTAGGTTCATGCAGCCTAAAAATGAGCTGGAAAAATGGATGATGGCATGGATATACAATAGGTACATCTAGGTGAGCCCCAATCACAGCATTACCAAACTCGGTGGGACCATTTTCGCTGTCGTTTTCAAGTACGAACAAGAAATGGGCCAGGCCCTTGCACAGGTTTGGCAAATTGTTCTATTGATGGCCAAGCTGAAGAGTATAGACCCTTGTATATGATAATGGGCAGGCTTGGGCCTGAAATAATCAAAGGCTCAGTTGCTTTTAAGCCCAATTACTTAAATGGGTCAAGCTCGAGCCACCCCTATTGCCACCCTACTAAAATTTATTAATATTTTAACAAAACCTACCGGAGGATCAGAGGCATAAACCCTACATGTGGGAAACCATACCAACCAACCTTTCTATCGCACACTGCAAATGGACCAAAACAAACTCTACCATTAACTTTCATATGGCCCTTGATTGAACGGTCTAAAACCCTTAGATTTTAATTTGGTATATCACATTGAGTTCCATGTCTTTGACTCTGAAGGAGCTTGACAGTAATCACAAAAAACAAAGTGGGTCACCTAAGCTCGGTTTGGCCAGCACACCACCCTAGCTCGAACTCGGTTTGGCTCGGTCCTCTCACTTGGCTAGGCAGCTCAGCTCATCTCGATCAATAGCTTGAGCGAGCTCGAGCTCAATTTTTCAAGCCGAGTTCGAGTTCAAGCCTACGAGTTGAGTTCAAGTTTAGGTTTCATGATTTTTAATATATATAAAATATAATAAAAATAATATATAATAATATATAATTTATTTAAATATATAAATATATATAAAATATTTATACTAAGTGAACCCGATTCGAGTTGAATCGATTCGAACTAAGTCAAGTTCCAAGCCGAGTTGAGTTGAGTTTAGTCTAGCTTAGACTTGGCTCAAAATCTTTTCAAGCTCAAAAAATCGACTCAACTAGGCTCAAATTCAATTTCGAGTCGAGTGAGTTAAACGAGCTAACTCGGTTCGTGTACAACTTTAGTAATCACCCATAAAGTAACTAGGTGACTTCCCAACTCAACATTGTTTCAAGCAATGCTAGATTTCAGTTACCTGGAAATAATTAGTCTCACTAACTATTACATCACTTATCTGATCTCCCAAATCTTTTAGGTATCGAATTATATTAAAAATATATTATTTAATCCCATTTGAAGGCAATGCCCATTGAGTCAACTTTCTAATGAGTTTTAGATTATGCAATTTTGACTCCATTTAAGTGAATTATGACCAATATTATGAGGACAAACGTGTTTTGATGGGAATACGCGTAAAGTAGGAATGAATTTTATTGGTAAAATTTACATGACAAGTTAAAATTTAAGAATAAAAACAACTCTACATATGTAAAAGAGGGAGATGGGTTTTGGAATTTATTATTATTCAAGTATTATTAAAGAAAAAAAAAGTATTATTAAAGAAAGAAGGGGCGCTAAACCTTATTTCTTTATTTAGTCTAACTGCATAGTTTTCCTTCTTCTTTTTTTTTTTTTTAAAAAAGAATTATTATTTTAATAAACGGTAATCATGTATTCAAGGGAAAAGGATACAACCATTCAGGCATGCCCCAACAAAAAGGATCGGGCCGAGCCTATCCTATCTGCACACTAGAGCTATACAAAAGAGCCGCCAACCAAAAGGGCTATCTAAGGTTACCAAGACCGACGTTATCAAGGAACAGAGAACCCCTGATGCTCCTAGGGAGCTCATCCCGAGATAGAAAGAGGCGGTTGGCGTGGCCTTCACTCGCTAGTCTTGCCAATGCGTCAGCGACTGAATTTCCCTGACGGTAGGTATGTAAAAAGGTGAGGTTGAGCTGACTAGAAAGGTGGTGGATCAGCCCCAACCTATACCAAAGGTTCCACAGGCAATGTGCCGATGGATTCGACGCTGCGTCGACCACCAGCTTTGAATCAGACTCCACTTGAATGAGCATAAGATTATTCCATCAAGCATGGCTTGAGTTTCCGCATTAGCGTTCATTGCGATGCCGTACTGTCTGTGAAATGCAAAAATAAGACGGCCCTTGGAGTCTCTACAGGCCCGGGATTGCCACGGGAAGATCCATCCACGTTGAGCTTGAGCCAGCCGGGAGGTGGTTTATTCCATTTAACTATCATCGGTTTCTCAGGGTGAGCAGAGCTGAATTTGGCAATATGGAGAGCCTGATGAGTAGCCACATTGCTGAGGGAGGGAGCGTTGGTGTTAGGCAACTGCATACTTTTCCTTGCTGTGTGATATTCCTTTCATTCAGCGTGTTTTCTTCTTTATTGTCACATTCTTGAATGGTTATCCACTTGGACTTTTTCAAACCACATCATTTTCACCCTTTAGCAGCTACTATTTTGATATCATCTGCCATTGATGGTCAATTTGAAGAGTAACGACCAATTCTACCCAGAACGTTTTTTCCCTGTTAAAGCTTGTAATTGCCAAGAAGCTCCGGGGAAAAATAAAAAATAAAAATCAATGTCATCCAGCCTTTTACAGTGCACAAAATGGTCAGGCCCTATTCTGCTAAAATTCCAAAATTTTCCAGCTTGGATTTAATGTATGGCATTCTAACGCATCCATTTCAAAAAAGAACTTGGATATTATAAGATCAACAGCTACAAAATTCAGATATCATGACTTCAATGATGAGCAACCTAAAATCCAGTGTTCAAAAACATGTATCATGAATTGAATGATGTGTTACACCATACTAATTGCAAGTCCTTTTAACCATCTAATTGTATCTTTCCTATGGTTGTAAGTCTCTTCTTGCTCATTTCCAATGTGAGTTGTCTTCTTCAGTTCTACATGGTTTCTCTTTAATATATATATATATATATATATATATATATATATATATATATATATATATATATATATATGTAATTTAATCGATAAGCGACGATTAAAGATGCGATTTCAAGGGGTTTGAAGGGAAAAAAAGTAAAAAAAAAAAGTGAAGTACTTGGGTCTTCGTAACTGCCTGTGTGCGATGCTTGATGCTGTACTAGTGTTAATTGTCAAATTACATCCATTAATTTAACTAGGTAAAAGAATTTTCATGGGATGACCAGTAGCAAGAATTCCAATATTCACATGAGATGATAGGTTTTGGTCAATCAAGATAGTCGTTAGAGGATGTTGGAACATACATTGCAACGTCCCTTTTCTTAATTCCAATGGCACAAGGAAGAATTAATTGAAATGTAGGTTGGGATTGTCCTGATGGATATTTTCAGGGCATGGCATTTCCAAATTGGGCCAAATACATCACTGGTCTGGATCACTGTGCCATTGGCCTCATATCAAGGGTTGTATAAATCCCATCCCATGATATGCATGGTTTAATAATAATCAAACATCGAGTCCTCACTCAACAGAGAAAAGCCAAAGGTTGGAGATCTAGGATCTTTGAATTTTGAGACTTTGAGCGCATGATCCATCTAAGGTATGGCCAATTGGATAAATGGTCTGGATCATTTGATTTTGTGCCTCACTTCTATGGATTTAGGGACCAAGGATGCTGCAAATATCAGCCGACCGTGGATCTGGTAGGTTGTCTTCTAGTGGACGGTGGAAATGGAAAATAAGCAACATGTCAAAATTGATGGCTGTTTTTTAATCATTTGTTTATGCTACAACACAGTGCCTTCTAAATTCTCAAAGAATCTAGAGTGGCCATGCATCGGTACGTTCTATATGGTACAATCCACCAAATCCGTGGGAACATTGTATAGTAATTCTGTTATGTAAAATGGATTCTAGATGCTTAGTCCAACCGGAGCTTAGCTAACCCCACACGTGTGGGGGGTTAATCAATGTACAAGCCACCACGTATAGCAGCATGGTAGACGGGTGCAACATCCAAGCCATCCATCAGAACTGTAAGATACCGTCTGTATGAACCGATCACAACTTCTGCGGGCCCACTGGTATGCTTAATTGAAATATAAAATGAATTGATCAATCTGAGCCATTGATTACATAGGCCCACCTAATAGAAGTCTCACATTATTTTGATATCATCAGCAACAGATAAATAATTTAAGATGTAAAGATTATTTCTTTTTCTTTTTTTATTTAATCGATAAGTGACGATTAAAGATGCAATTAAGGGGCTGAAGAAAATAAAAATGAAGTACTTGGGTCTTCGTAACTGCCTGTGAGCAATGCTTGATGCTGGACTGGTCTTAATTGTCAAATTACATCCATTAAACTAAGGACTGGTGTTAATTGTCTATTACATCAATTAACTTAACCAAGGAATGGTGTTAATTGTCAAATTACATCCATTAATTTAACTAGGTAAAAGAATTTTCATGGGATAACCAGTAGCAAGAATTCCAATATTCACATGAGATGTTAAGTTTTGGTCAATCAAGATAGTCGTTAGAGGATGTTGGAACGTACATTGCAACGTCCCTTTTCCTAATTCCAATGGAGCAAGGAAGAATTAATTGAGATGTGGGTTGGGATTGTCCCGAAGGATATTTTCAGGGCATGGCAATTCCAAATTGGGCCAAATACATCACTGGTCTGGATCACTGCGCCATTGGCCTCGTATCAAGGGTCGTATAAATCCCATCCCATGATATGCATGGTTTAATAATAATCAAACATCGAGTCCTCACTCAACAGAGAAAAGCCAAAGGTTGGAGATCTAGGATCTTTGAATTTTGAGACTTTGAGCGCATGATCCATCTAAGGTATGGCCAATTGGATAAATGGTCTGGATCATTTGATTTTGTGCCTCACTTCTATGGATTTAGGGACCAAGGATGCTGCAAATATCAGCCGACCGTGGATCTGGTAGGTTGTCTTCTAGTGGACGGTGGAAATGGAAAATAAGCAACATGTCAAAATTGGATGGCTGTTTTTTAATCATTTGTTTATGCTACATCACAGTGCCTTCTAAATTCTCAAAGAATCTACACTGGCCATGCATTTGTACGTTCTACATGGTACGGTCCACCAAATCCGTGGGAACATTGTATAGTAATTCTGTTATTTAAAATGGATCCTAGATGCTTACTCCAACGGTAGCTTAGCTAACCCCACACGTGCGTGGGGTTAATCAACGTACAAGCTACCATGTATAGCAGCATGGTAGACTGGTGCAACATCCAAGCCATCCATCAGAACTGTAAGATAACGTTTGTATGAACCGATCACAACTTCTGCGGGCCCATGCACTGGTATGCTTAATCCAAATATAAAATGAATTGATCAATCTAAGCCATTGATTACATAGGCCCACCTAATAGAAGTCTCACATTATTTTGATATCATCAGCAACGGATAAATAATTTAAGATGTAAAGATTATTTCTTAATATTTTTTATTTAATCGATAAGTGACGATTAAAGATGCGATTAAGGAGTCTGAAGAAGAAAAAAAAACAGTGAAATAGTTGGGTCTTCGTAACTGCCTGTGAGCGATGCTTGATGCCGGACTGGTGTTAATTGTCAAATTACATCCATTAAACTAAGGTCCAGTGTTAATTGTCTATTACATTAATTAATTTAACCAAGGAACGGTGTTAATTGTCAAATTACATCTATTAATTTAACTAGGTAAAAGAATTTTCATGGGATGACCCGTAGCAAGAATTCCAATATATATTCACATGAGATGATAGGTTTTGGTCAATCAAGATAGCCGTTAGAGGATATTGGAACATACATTGCTACGTCCCTTTTCCTGATTCCAATGGCACAAGGAAGAATTAATTGAGATGTAGGTTGGGATTGTCCTGAAGGATATTTTCAGGGCATGGCATTTCCAAATTGGGCCAAATACATCACTGGTCTGGATCACTGCGCCATTGGCCTCGTATCAAGGGTCATATAAATCCCGTCCCATGATATGCATGGTTTAATAATAATCAAACATCAAGTCCACACTCAACAGAGAAAAGCCAAAGGTTGGAGATATAGGATCTTTGAATTTTGAGACTTTTGAGTGCATGATCCATCTAAGGTATGGCCAATTGGATAAATGGTCTGGATCATTTGATTTTGTGCCTCACTTCTATGGATTTAGAGACCAAGGATGCTGCAAATATCAGCCGACCGTGGATCTGGTAGGTTGTCTTCTAGTGGACGGTGGAAATGTAAAATAAGCAACATGTCAAAATTGGATGGCTGTTTTTTAATCACTTGTTTATGCTACATCACAGTGCCTTCTAAATTCTCAAAGAATCTAGACTGGCCATGCATCTGTACTTCTACATGGTACGGTCCACCAAATCCGTGGGAACATTGTATAGTAGTTCTGTTTTTAAAATGGACTCTAGATGCTTACTCTAACAGGAGCTTAATTAGCTAACCCCACACGTGTGTGGGGTTAATCAATGTACAAGCCACCATGTATGGCAGCATGGTAGACGGGTGCAACATCCAAGCCATCCATCAGAACTGTAAGATAACCGTCTGTATGAACCGATCACAACTTCTGTGGGCCCACTGGTATGCTTAATCGAAATATAAAATGAATTGATCAATCTGAGCCATTGATTACATAGGCCCACCTAATAGAAGTCTCACATTATTTTGATATCATCAGCAACGGATAAATAATTGCTAAGAAACTTTGTTCCTATATAAAGAAGAAATTTACAAACCTTTGGGCAGGCGCTAAAGGAAAGGCAAGGCCCTAACTTATCTAAGGGCCCACAAAGTGATTCCGGTCGAGATTCAAAGGGACCAACTCTTTCTAAGTAATCGTAAACCCACACAATCCAACGGCCACATATCTCCCCTAGAAGTTCTTCTCTCCCTTTCATAAGCTGATTTCAAGACTCACTACTGCCAAGCCTCACCAAGCCGATCTAGGTGGCTAGCTCTCCTTCAGCTTTCATTTATTGTATGGCATTCTCATATATCCATTTTGTAAAAGAAAATGGATCTTGTACATTCAACGGCTGCAAATTGACATGTCGTGACTTTGATGATGGGCCAAACCTAAAATCCAATGGTTGCAAACATATGTATCATGGATTAAACGATGTGTTACATCATACTAATCCCAAGTCACCTCCTTCTCTAACCATCTAATATCTTTTATTAGATTGTAAGCTGCTTCTTGCTCATTTCCAATATGACTTTTGGCCTCTTCAGTTGTACATGGGTCTTCCTTGTGATTTTTTTTTTTTCCAATTAGTCCTTAAGTGAGGAATAAAGACGCGGTTTCAATGGGTCAGAAAATTAAAAAAAAAAAATAATAATAATAATAATAATAATATTAAGTACTTGGGTCGTAACTGCGTGGTGATGCTTGATGCTAAATCAGTGTTAATTGTCAAATTACATCCATTAAGTATGAGAATTTCAATGGAACGACCAATCACAGGAATTCCCATATTCCAATGAGACAATAGTCAATTTAGTGGGTGGTTGAAAGTGGAAAGGGTGTTTGGAACATACATTGCCGTGTCCTATTTCCTGATTTCATTGGCACAAGGAACAATTTGGTGAAATCTAGCCCACTTCATTTTAGAGGTTTGATAATCCCTCACGCATGTGGGACCCATTCGCATCCACATGCGCAGCATTTGTGTTACAATGTGACACGTATGAGATCTGAGCTTCCTATTAGGTGAGATACACAGATTAGATAATCTGATATAAAAATCATGCCATTTCACAACTCAGGTATGCCACAAAGTATATAAGAAAATGAATGGATGGGAGAAAGTTTTTAACCGTCAATTTACCTTTTACATTGTGTCTAACCTAAAAAGAAAAATTGTTTGATTTTTATGGAAGAACTAAGCATTATTAGTTCTTTTTATTTGGGAACTGATATCTACATCCATTCTAATTGATTTCCACATACTCATCTTTTAGCTTTGGAATTGATATAGTACATTTTCTAGTATCTAAAGTGGAAGAAAGATTGGCCTTTGGTCAATGGGCCATCATCACTTCATTGGATAATGAGCCCACTTATGGACCATCCATGCATATGCTGGCAGAATTGCAAATGTGTGTGCACATGTTTCTGTGTGGAATGTGCCACGTTACCGTGTGACATCTTAGTGTAATTGTCTTGATTCCAACTTTACTAAATCGGCCATTTTAGAGTTCTTTAATGAAAGTTCTCATGAAAATTATAAAGAGATAGACAATTCAAATTCAAATATTCAAAACTATTGCTATTTTTGTTATAACGGTAATCAATTCAAATTTAAATACTCATAATGGCTGCTATTATTGTTATAATATAAATCTCTCATAAATTCTCTTTATTGTGTATTTATAATTTAATCTATATAAAGGACTCTCCACTTTCTATTAGAGTGAGAGGGCGAATTTAAATTTTTATTAACGTTTTATGAAATTAAAGCTTTTCAATCCACTTTCTTCGTTTTTTCCTCTTTCTTTTTTTTTTTTTTTTATTTAAAAAAATAAAATAAAATTCAACGATGACCACTCATACTACAAATCTCTGATTCGTACTCAATGATTAACAGTCATCATTTTTTATACATCAAGTTAGATGACAATAACTATATCCTTTGGAAATCACAATTCAAGGTACTTCCCTTTGGACATGATCTTACTGGATACGTGGATGATCTGTTTTTTAAGAGGGTTTGTTGGAGAGCGGAGAGATGCGAGGAAGATAATGATAAGAGAAGAGAAGGAAAGATTAGGAGATGAGGAGGGATGAGAGAGATCAACGAATTTTAAAATTTATGGGAGTTATAGGGTTGCTTCCTTAATAAAAGAAAAGAAAATTACTCGTGTAACTCTAAAGTTTCGATTATATTGAAGATCTTTGTTTCTCTTAAAATCGGGCGTTTATATTTGATTGCTTTGTTGTTTCTATTTTAATTAACGCTCTATCTTCATTAAACATGCTTTCACAAAGAATATGATTGATAGTGATATTAGATGTATTAGTCTAATATTAAGATTAATTCAAGTTTGTTCTGAGTCGAAATTACAACAATATCCTATTAAGAGAATACGTGGGCCACACAATGACTGTATCCTGGTATGGAAAAACAGTCGGCCGAACACAACGTAGTATCACTGAACAGCCGGCCGAAGTCTATCAGTCATATTTTCGGAAACGGATTGGCTGCTGCTACTGCCACCAGCCCGGTGGCTGATGGTCGGTGATCTGTAGGCCCCATCACAATGTATGTGTTTCATCCATTCCGTTCATTCATTTTTACAGTTCATTTTAGGGCTTGATTACGAAAATGAGAGAGATATAAATGTTAGGTGGACCACACCACAGGAAAACAATAGTGATTGGATATCCACCATTAAAACCCTCCTAAGGCCCAATGTACTGTTGGTTTGCTATCCAATCTGTTGATTATTTCATACAGGCCCACATGAAGGTTAAAAACAAATATCAGATTGATCCAAAACTTTTATGGCCCCAAAAGGTTTTTAAAGGTCGACACTAATTCAACACTCTTTCATGTAATGTGGTGCAGTTGAGATTTCTCATTTTTGGTCTCATACCTCATTTTTGTCTTATATCATAAAATAATATGAAAAAATATATGGACGGCATGGATGAAACACATACATGATGGTGGGGCCACCGAGGACCGACCACCAGCCATTGGCTCGTGGCAAGGGGAGTAGCGAATCCGTTTCTCGTATTTTTCATATGCGTAATGTTGGTCCGGCGTCTGCGGTTAAATTATTCTACATACTTGACACGATGGCTGGAAAAATGATCTATCGTGCATATGATACAGCTGCTGTAACTGATAATTTCTCATTTATCTCCTCTTTCTTCCTTCAACCTTATCTACAAGCCCATGTCTTGATCAAGGGAGCTGATCCAATGCCTTTGGATGGTCCACAATATTTACCATTCATGTAGCATACATGAATCATAATCTTATTTGAGGATTCTAACCAATGGTGTAGAATTTGACACTCAGAGTGAGTAGCTATGACAGCCTTAGTAGACAAATTTCTGTTATTGGCCAACCAATGGTTGAACCCAGAGGATGAGCGGTCGTGATCGCATCCATGCATGCCTCGTGTATACTGAATGATATGGAGGCCCGAACAAATGCCGTGCGGAACGAAGCACCCGACCAGCTCTCCCTTATCCATCACTTGTTATTTTATTAATTAGTATTTTATTTTTTATTTTTTATTTTAATCCGTGGTCACGTTTTGTTGACCGCTTGTAGACGTCGCTTGCCTACGACACGCAGCATACGTCACTTGATCCGGTAGAACTAATGGAGAACGGATTGGCTACCCCCCTGCCAGCAGGCCGGTGGCTTGTGATCGGTGCTCTGTGGGCCCCGTTATTAATTATGTGTTTCATCCATTCCTTTCATCCATTTTTACAGATCACTTTAGGGTTTTATCACAAAAATCAGAGTGATATAAATCTTAAGTGGACCACACCACAGGAAAACAATAGTAATTGGATATCCACCATTAAAATCATCCTAAGGCCCACTGTACTGTTTATTTTACATCAAATATGTTGATTAGGTAATACAGACCCAGATGAAGGGACAAAACAAAGATCATATTGATCCAAAACTTTTATGGCCCCCAAAATTTTTTTAATGGTTGAAGATCATTAAACAATGTTTCCTGTAATGTGATCGACCTGAGATTGGGATATACCTCATTTTTGGTATAATACAATAAAATGATCTATAAAAATATATGGACAACATGGATGAAAAAAATACATCATGGTGGGCCCACAGAGCACCGAACATCAGCTATTGGCTGGTGGCAGTGGGAGTAGCCAATCCGTTTCCGAACTTATGAGCCGCCTTTTGGATAACTCGCCGCATGCAACTATCCATGTTACTTTCCCATGCAAAGAGTTACATGGGAGAGATTTTGATGAGATCCACACCGTACATTGAGTATGTTGCCACATTTTAACCACTGAATCCAAAAAAGCCATGATTGGTCTGAATTTTAGGTAAGCCAAGCCACTGGAAATTACTGGAACGAGATGCCTACCATCAGGATGAATGAATTACCCAAAACGACAGTATTTTAGTCATCAGGTGGGCCACCCCGTATGAATTTAGATATTTTAAGCATAATTTTATTGAGATAATTCTCTGAGCATTGAATCATCCAGATTTATGGGATGAAGACTGTAAGGATGCTTTACTATATATGATGGGCGGCATGGATCCATTTATGCATTTTTTGAGTTATTTATCCTATTGTCGTGATAGTAAGGTGGGGTATCTTTTGCTCGATTTCTTAAGTAATTTCCAAAAATCATATCCAGAGAAAGACTTCTGTGTACCAAGTGTGCATTAAGGGATAATTAGTAGGCCTGCAAAGTAAGTGTTGATTACTATACTTGTAAAGTTTCAAGTCATGAATAACATGTCTACATTTAAAAAGAGTTTAGGTTGTGTTTGGCTGGATGGATCCCATGGGATTAGGAGGGATGGAATGGTAAAATCCTGGGATATGCGAAATGAGCCAAACAGACCCGATGAACTTGTCCCGGGTTATAGCAAACCTATGGATCTTAAACCAATCCATTGACATCACCATCATTACCTTAAAATTGATCCCATCCCTCCTAATCCTGTTCAATCGTGCCTGAGGGGTGTTTGGTTGGACGGATTGGAAGGGATTGTAAGGTAAAATCCCGAGATATGCCGGGCGTGCCAAACAGACTTGGTGAACTTGTCCCGGGTTATAGCAATCCCATGGATCTTAAACCAATCCATTGACACCACCATCATTACCTTGAAATTCATCTCATCCCTCCTAATCCCTCTTAATCCTTCAGTCCAAACAGGTCCTTAGAGTGTTAACTGTTCATATGTCATTTTATTTGGCTTTCAAAAAGGTAATTTGTTTAAAGGTAAAATTACTTATTCAGGGCTATTGTCTAATCGTTAATGCTATATCAGGGTGATTTCTAGATTTTCAAATAATCTAATCTGGTCATGCATGCGTTCTAGCTGTTGTAACGTGGATTTTCAAGTGGGACGATCCTTGGTAGTCCGCAGGAACATTGTATAATTATTCTCTAATATAATTATCCACGCTGTTCATCCATTTTTCCAGCTCATTCTAAGGAAAGAGCCTACAAATGAGGCAGATACAAATATCAGGTGAACCTAGCTGATCCACCCATCAGATGGGCTATAGTTTGCAAAATAAATGTACAGCTGTAACGAAGCTCAGATGAAAATTTCTAACCTATCCATGTGTTTTGAATAATGGGGCTCACATGCTACTTAAATAAGACTTTCTTTCTTTTAAAATTTTTTAAGCATGTACAAGGTCCGAGTGACTTGACTGAAGGATTAGATCTATTATAGCATATGTGTGATGTATAGAAGAGTTTTAGTATAGCAAAGCTATTTAAGTTCTTTCTGTCACTAGTTTTATTAGATACACTGCTTAGCAATTTGGTCTTTCTACCATCATTATTAGACCCGGAAGCTTGCTTTGGTAAATATGGAAGCTAAGGGGACTGTTTGAATTTTCAAATCATAGTAAATGTTTTATAAATAAATAATTATTAGTTGTTCAGCCTATTTGAAAATAGTCATATTTCTACTTTGAAAACCAGTCTATCTGAAAGAAGTGGTTTGAATATCTGAGCCTTGCTGACACACACACACACATACACATATGACATATCTGCACCGTCAGTCCATTTTACTAAAGCATTCTAAGGCACAAGCTTAAAATGAGGTAGATCCAACACTTAAGTGGCCCACACCAAAGGAAACAGTAATCCCTAGAAGTTTTTAACGATGGGTGTTCAATTCTTTTTTCCATTGGTGTGGCTCACTTGAGCTTTGGATCTACATTATTTTTGGGCTCATTCCCTAAATTCATCTGGCATAACAGATGGATGGTGTGGATAAGCCACATACATCCAGGTGGGCTCCACATATATTTGGCAACTACCTCGGTTTTAGTGTTAAAAAGCATGTTGTCAAATCAAGCATCGGTAAGGATGGCGCAATTCGACAAGGGAATAACCATTACTCATTTGCAAGTTATTTACAATGGATTGGAAAATTAGCAATTGTGAGGAATTTTCCTGGAAAACTCCTTAGCTACGTGGTTTTTGTCTCTATAAAAGTATATTTCCTTCCATACTAAAATATAGTGCAACAAATCTAAGGTAGCTCTCCTGGAGGGTCTATCAATCGTGGCACAAAACGACAAATGAAAGAAAACGTTAAGATTGTCTTCCTGGTGGGCCCCACCAGTTGTAGACTTTTCAACAGTTGATATTGACGTCGCCTTCCCATGCTTAGATAAATTGCCGTGGCCTTCCTGGAGGCTGGAAGGCGATAAGATTTTTGTAATTTGGATAGAAAAGTGGTGTGTGTTGGAAAGATGGTGAGAGCTCCTTGCTGTGAGAAGGTCGGATTGAAGAAGGGGACATGGACACGAGAAGAAGATCAGACGCTCATAACTTACGTTGAGAGAAATGGACCTGGGAACTGGCGTTCTCTTCCTAAAAAAGCAGGTAAACACGAAACATCTCAGAGTGTTAATATTATCTGCCATACGCCATACCAATTAAATCTCTCCGTTGTTTTCTACTGATAACGCGGATTGCGTACTGACACTGCCAGTAGCGACGTGGCTACTGAACGGTGCTCAGTGGGCCCCACAATGACGTATATCTTTTATCCATACCGTCCATCCATTTGGGTCATTATTTTAGGGAATGAATAGAAAACGAGGCTGATCCTATTCTTAGGTGGACCACACCACAGGAAAACAATGTTGATTGAACGCCCACCGTTAAAAACTTCCTAGGGCCCATTGTAATGTTTACTTGCTATATCCAACCTGTTGATTAGGTCACAAGGACCTGGATGAAGGGAAAACACCAATAACAACTTGATCCAAAACTTTTCTGCCCCCAAGAAGTCTTTAATTATGGCATTCAATAACCACTGTTTCCTGTGGTGTGGTCCACCTGAGATTTTGATCTGCCTCATTTTTGTGGTATCATGCCCTAAAATAATCTGGAAAATGAATGAACAGTGCCGATAAAATTTATACATCATGATGGGGCTAACAGAGATCCCTCCAGTAGCGAATCGCTATACTGGGGCTATGGCAGCGTCAGTTGGCAATCCTCCTAAAATGATTGGGTGCTTAGCTTCCAAGGAGGGATCATATTTAGGTTTTTATGAGCTGGATTAAAGGCCATGAGGCCTTCTGATCATCGTCATTTGTGGTGGAGGCCTTGGGAATCCTCACATCGGCATATAAATCCATTTCGAACTGTTTAAAATCATGAATAAGAAGAGGATTAACATGCCAATTTCCCAATTGATAGGACCATTTCACTGTGGGAGAGTTGATGATCTGACTGTTACATTGGTGTACCCGAGTCTATAAGAAAGGATTAACAACCCCATTGCAATAGATAAGAAATATGCAGAGATATAAGAGAAACACAACAAAAATTCAAGGAAGAGCACTCCATTGCAGTCACCTTTCTCATGACATTCCCCTCTTCATATAGGCGACACTCGATGGTTTGAATCCTTGATTTTATGCAAGTGGGGGTCCATGGTTCATTGATCCAGGAAAAAAAAAAAAGGAAAAGAAAAAAAAAAAGAAAAAAAAGAAAAAGAAAAGGAGGATGGCTAAAGCAATTGTTCCTAGTAATCCATTTGCTTCATACACTGGATTCCACTTGATGGCTTGATTTCTAAAGCCAGAAGAACCAAAAGGTTCGGCCCATCCTATGCAAATCTCAGATCTCGAACTTGCTTGCGAGTAGTCAGGCAGGGTATCTAAGTGTGTATGGGATTAGAAAATTTAGTGCTTTCAGTACGATATTTAGTTAATTCATACTTACAGGTTTATTAAGGTGTGGGAAGAGTTGCAGATTCAGGTGGATGAATTACCTGAGGCCAGATGTTATAAGGGGTAACTATAGCATGGAAGAGGAGGAGACTATCATCAAATTACATGAACTGCTTGGTAACAGGTATGGATTGATCAACTCTCTCTGCACGAGCCCTTTTTTATTTATTTAATATTAAAAGTATGAATATTAGGCATGATTTTCAGTAGGTTTGCTGGTTTGTAAGCCTTCGGAATCAAGAGCAGATTCAAGTTTAGATGGAGATTTAAATTCACTTCTATATATATCAGAAACATGAATTTTATAAGGTTCTTAAAAATAAAAAATTAAAAATTAAAAATTAAAAATTAAATTTTTTTTTTTTTTTTTATCAACATCATCATCGTTTGAGCCTTACCCATACTCAGAGATTCTTTTATATGGTTCTTGTATCATCATCTTCTGTACCTAGTCTGCGTTAGGTAAAAATTCTTTATATAATAATTATAATAAAGAAAATCTATGACACAAATAGCAACATGCACAAGGGGAGCCATAGGGTAGAAGTGGGTGAGTTCTGGCTTTTCCATAAGGTGGACCACAATGTTAAGTTCTTGTCAAAAAATTCAGGCTACTTAATTCTCTCTCCCTTTGTTGTACACTGGGGCCAATGGGAGGAGTGAAAAGGCCTGATTTTTTAGGCAGAAGATTCATCAGTGTGCATTAATGGAAAGCAGTACTAATCTTACATAGGGTGTTATTCGATACTCTAGCTTTGTAAGATGCTTGAAATGGTATATGCTGCATGTAGATATTAATTCAAAACACTATAGCTGAGTATTTGGTTTTCTTATATATATATATATATATATATATATATATATATATATATATATATATATATATATATATATTAGGTTTTCTCGAAATGCAACTGAATAAAAAATATTTTAAAAAACAAAATTTAATATTAATTAACTTAAAAATTTCCATTTAGATATCAACAAGTATCTAGAAATCAAATATTCAAATCCTACTATGATTACCTTGATGAATAAAGCTGATAGGTGAAAAATGGCAATGCCAATCCTTCAAGCCAAAAGGTTTCTCCTCATCTATTATATATGAGTTAGGAATAGTCTCGCACGTCAACACCAAATTAGGGTTAGCCGAAGACAGGTGTGTGGTGGTCTCCACTTGATGGAGGGGCCTAACCAGCACATATAAGCCACAAATCACCTTGTCAGCCTGGCTTTTGTAAATCTCCCCAGCATTTCACTTCTTTATTAATATCGCCAAGGAAAGATCATGAATTTCTTCCCATCCAAACAGTTACATATAAATATATCTTATGCTCTTCGCTTGTTTATAGGTGGTCTATGATTGCGGGGAGTTTACCAGGAAGAACTGACAATGAAATAAGAAACGTTTGGTACAGCCACCTGAAAGAGAGAAAGAAACAAAATCTTAATACCCAAGAAACCAACTGGCCCACAACGGAAATATCCAAATGTAATGCTGCAGCTTCAAAGGAAGTGTCACGATCTGTCGCCTCACCCTTGAATGTTCTAACCATCCCAAGATCAGAAAATTCCAGCTACATTCACATGTACGGGCAACCGTCTTCCAGCAATTCATCTCCCACAAGCAGCAATTCCTTGAATTGCAACATGAGCATTGTCGAAAATTATAATGACTTGTCTGTGACAGTCGAACAATTGCTTCAATCTCAGTTCTCTCCAGTTTTGGATGGAGATTCCCAGTGTCCAGGTGATCCATACCACGACGATCTGAGAAGTTTTTGGTTAAATCTCTTGGTGAAAGCAGAAGAGTATGAAGAGGATCCAAAGATCTGATTGCAGTTTTCGGCCGTTTGGTTGGTTGGTGTCAGTTTTGTGGAGGGAAAATTATTTGAATGCTGTGTAATATATCATGTTTAGTATTTTACAAGGAAACGGTTACAGTGCTCCTTGCTGAATGAGACACTTTTTCTTTTGTGGGGAAAGGTGGGTGTACACAACCTGCAACTTTATTAATTCGATAACAATGCAATGCAACCATTCGAGTGGGCGCAACAAAAGAAGCCGGGCCTCACCTATCGTGTATCCAACTGTACAGCCCGCGCTGTGAAAAACAACAACATATATCCATGAGGTGCTGCTTCACGTGGACGGTTGATACACACACACACACGGGGAAACGCTCACCTGCGAACCAGTTTATACGTATGTAGTACGAACTTTTTTGAGAACCCATCATACGTGATGTGGATCCAAAATCTGAGCCGCTCATGTGAAGCATCACCTCGTGAAACCCCATGGGACCAAGTTTTACTTTGATCTAAAACTTTGATGGGCCATAAAAAATGAAAACAGTTTCCTCACTTGATTTGCATTTCTCTTTGCTATGGCCCACCAGAATTTTAGATCAGGGTGAAAATTTGTCATAAGGGGTTTCGTGGGATTCCGCATCACATGGACTGTTCAGATTAGACACCCATGACACATGTGCAAAGGTGCGCATGTGCGTAGGTGCGCAGGGGAGCATGACTCTCTCTCTCTCTCTCTCTCTCTCTCTCTCTCTCTCTCTCTCTCTCTCTCTCTCTCTCTCTCTATATATATATATATATAGACACACACACGAGTCATGCTCACCTGCGCACCTACGAACATACATACCTTTGTATACGTGTCATGTGTCATGGGCGTCTAATCAGAACTGTCCATGTGATTAGGAATCCCATGAAACCTAAAGGGGCAATTTTCACCCTAATATAAAATACTGTTGGGGCATATCAAAGAGAAATGCAAATCAATGGAGGAAACTGTTTTCAATTTTCTTGGCCCATCAAAGTTTTGGATCAAAGTAAAAATTAATCTTGCGAGGGTTCATGAGGTGTTGCTTCACGTGGACTGTTCAGATTTTAGAGTCACATCACATGTGAAGAGTTCTTAAAAATATTCAAACGAGTTCATTGCGAGCTGGTGCGCAGCTGAGCATTCGACCATCACTTTCATTTTCACAGCCACCTAATCCCATGCTGGATGGGGACACTACTGATGAACCTGCGATGTCCATTAGGTCCAGCACCATATGCAATCATAACAATGGCATAGGATGATCCAAACCATCCAATCAACAGCTTATAAAAAGGATGGTCATGATCATCTACATAAAAATGGGCCCAAACGACAAACTGGACCACCTATTTGTTGGGGGAAATCATGGATTGGTTGTGTTTCTAAGGAATCTCTTTAATCAGAAAATCATAACCATTCCATCCATGTTATGGGGAATAGACATGGCTATAAGTGATTGATGGATCAGGTTATCCACTCCCTCCATCGCTCAGATCTGAACAAGCTTCATGATGAATTGTTAAATCTAGCCCCGACATTCAATCAAATCCGGCTCCAAAAAGGTAGGCCTGAAGATAGGACTCTGCACAGCTGATTGGCAGAATCCAAATCATCCTGCACAACATAACACATATTTCCCGTGTGACCTGCCACATAGGCGAGACGGTGACATCTTAGAGTACGCTCGATCGGGACATTTTTAGAGTATTTTAAAATGAGTAGTCCAAGTAACATAATCTATTGCAAAATCCAAATCAATCCAGCTCAAACAGCTGTTTATCTCAACCCAGAAATGATCAAATACCCCACCCTGTATCATAAGCTACGGTACATCTATTAGCCCTTCAGTGCGTCAAATACGTAGAAAATCCCATCCATACTATATGTGGGCCACACAATGATGATATCCTGCATGAAAATAAGCCTGATTAACTAAGAGGGAGACACACCGTCAGCGTTGATGAACAGCCGGTGGTCCCACGGAACGAGCCAACCGGCCTGATTTTCTTATGATGTGACTACACCAAAATTGCCATTTAGGAACGGTTTTAAACCGTTCCTAAATGCCTCAGGAAACCGTTCCTAAATGTGGCATTGCAGAATATCAGAATGCTTCAGAACCATTTTGGGTACCATTTCAATTTTTAGGAACGGTTTTAAACTGCTTTGGTGCCAACGGTCACATTTTAGGCACAATTTTAGAAACGGTTTTAAACGCTTCTTAATGTTGCCAACGGTCAGATTTTAGTACGGAATTTTAGGAAAAATTTAGAGATCTGTAATCTACCTATATTATATGCCAAATAGAAGAAAAAGACAATAGAATGATTCACACAATAATATTTTTCTTCTTTTCCAGTACACATTTCAATTTCAATTTCAATTCCAATTTCCAATTTCAGTACAACATTTCATTTCCAGGCAACTATAATCCAACAATTCCTGTCTTGAGTGCTAGGAACCCACTATAGCTACACTCCTTGCTCTTTTGCAAACACAAGCTACATGCAAAGCAAAGGCTCCTCTCTCTTCAATGGCTCAGCTGGTTGCTCATACGAAGGTCTCTCTCTTCAATGGCTCAGCTGGCTGTTCATACGAAGGTGTTGCCTGTTGCCTAGAACTGTATTATGTTCGATTATCAGGTTCTCTTCTTGTTGCAAGAATGTGCCTCTCTTAAGATCAGGACTTAGGTAATTTATCCACCTTAGTCTACAGCTCTTTCCACACCTTTGCAAACCTGCAATTTTCCCATAGAGAATAATTCAACAAAACCCAACTAGAAAATATATAAATCAAGAAAAATTCAAATCCAAATTCTATAGATGATCCTAAATATAGAAGATGGTAGTGCGAATATGCCAATGGACTTTGTGTATCAGGTGCTATCGAAGTTGACAAAACTACAAGAAGTGAATTACAGTTCACTAAATAGCTAAAAAGATTTAAAGAACCATTGGGTACCCAATGGGCAGTGGAACCTGATTGGATCTAGGTCTGGGTCCTCAAGAATGAGACTCAGGCACGAAAGTGACTAAGACCCAGTAAGATGTTAACCAGTTAAGTCAGGAACAAGTACTATAGGACCCAACCTGAACCCAACCTGTTGATAGCCCTTGCTTCTTTTCACTTAAATCTTTTTATTTTCTTTCGGATGATGCCAAGAAGTAAGCACAAGCATCCACAAACCCTCCTTTAGGAGACATGTCATCTGACCCAAAGATCATTTAAGATGAAGCAGTGAGGTATTTTTCCAACTTGTTTAAATCTGAACCTACCACGCTAGATGAAAACATACTCGATAATATCCTGCAAATTATTTCTGATGCGGATAATGAACAACTTATGAGCTACCCTTCCTTGGAAGAGGTCCGGCATGCTGTGATGGCCCTCCCAACCGATAGTGCACCGGGGCTTGATGGTTTTACTGTTGTTTTTCTTTCTTTTTTTTCCAATAGCTGGGATATCATGGGTCCTAACATCCATAGAGCGGTAGTCCACTTTTTCCAAGGTGGTAATATGGCCCGTGCTTTTTCTGCCTCCCTCATCTGTCTGATCTCCAAGAAAACGGCACCTAAACTTTTTTCTGATTTCTGCCGCATCAGCCTCTGTAATTGTGTGTACAAAATATTTGCTAAGGTTATTGCAGGTAGATTGGCTATGCTTCTTCCAAATATTATTTCCCCGAAACAAGGTGCTTTCATCCGCGACCGCTCTATAGCTGAAAGTGTAGCTTTGGGTCAAGAGATTCTTCGAGATATCGACTGGAAGACTAGAGGAGGGAATATGTTGCGGGTCAAATATTGCATATCAGACCCAGTTATTGCATGGATTTACAAGCATGATACCGTTTAATGGCCCGATTTAATAGTGTTTGTGATGCAGAGTGTATTTACGAGCATGGACTGAAAAAGGGTGCTTAAAGCATGAATTTAACGCTCTGATGACACCAGAGCATGAGACGGACTTCAGAGAACTAAGATCGACAGAATTACACACCAGGGACCTGGAAAAATCGAGAAACTGAAGCTCAAGCGGCCCGAAAGTTAGCCAGAATGCAAGATCACTGGGTTTCCACCATTTGTTCAGCTTGAAACTTTATACATGGCCCGAGGACCAAAAACTAACCGTACATGTCAAATTTCAGCCATTGGATCCTTCTAGAAGTGGCCCAACGGACAAATTAGCCCATAAATCAGTGATTTGGGGCCCGCCTGGTATCTGGAAATACGTCAATTTGGCTTCAACTCCTTAAATGAGGTAGCAAAACAAATGGACGGAGCAGATTTCTCTCGAACATCACTATGGACCCCCACGTGTGTATTACATGTACACAGGTACATGAGCACGAGAGGTACGCCATACTAGGGATCCAGTCAAAACTCGGTTTGACCGAGTCTCCTGCTCAAAATAGGAAACCACGTTTCCTGCGGCGTGAAATAGAGTCTCGGTTGGACTCTTGTGGGCCACCACCATGCGTCTAAGGTCCGATCCGGACCGTCTATCAGAATTCTACAGGTCCACTAGCCTTGACCTAGGTGGAATTTTTCTAGGAAGCAGCATGTATCAAATTTCGACCGTCGAAACTCAGAATGGACGGCGGAATACAATATCCTGTGGGCCACACAGAGTCCAATCTGAAACCAGATAGTTCTTACTGATTTTTCGAGCAGAATGCAGTGGACGGCGTGGATTTCTCAAAACAATAGTGAAGTGGGCCCCACCATCAGCACAACGTCCATCTTGCGCTACCTCTGTTCTCGCGGTCCGGATGATCCGGGAGGCTGTGGTCCACCCCTGTTGATCGGACGGTTGATCTGATCCGTCCAGATGAAGACCAGGCTCGGGACGAACACCACCAAAAGGGCAGACGTGGAGCCGAAACAATTAGCACTCCGAAAACCTGCTCCCAACGCCGCTGACTGCGTGCGAAAGCAGTTTCTAAAAAAAATGCGCCCGGCTTCCGCAAGGCTCCGTCTCACATGTTGTTTCCTATTTGCGCAGGGAGTGCACACCGTCTTTTAGAGGGATAAAAGGCAGAAAAGGGAGGAGGGCCAGGGGCTGGAACGAGGAGACAGGGAGAGATTCGGTGGCAGCAGGAGGTTAGCTCGGTTTTGGGCTGGACGTGGAGCAGGGAGAGAGATAGAGAGGAAAAGGTTTTTTTTCTTTTTATTTTTGTTTAAGGATTAGCTGCATCATGACGGGCTAAACCTCTTAACTGGGGCTAAGAGGGGAAGCTTGTAGTTGTTGAGGGTCAAATATTGCATATCAGACCCAGTTATTGCCTGGATATATGAACATGGTACCGTTTAATTGCTCATCTTAATCATGTTTATGATACAGGGTGTATGTACGAGCTTGGACTGAAATAAGGTGCTAAAAGCTGAGATTTAACCCTCTGAAGTCACCTAAGGCAAGCGACGGACTCCAGGGGATCAAGATCAACGGAATTACACGCCAGGGATCCACGGAAATCGAGAAACCAAAGCTCAAGCGGCCTGAAAGTCAGCCAGAATGCAAGATCACGAGGTTCCCACCACCCGTTCAGCTCAAAACTTCATACATGGCCAAGGGCCCACAAATTAACCGGACACGGCGAATTTCAACCTTCAAATCCCTTCAGAAGTGGCCCAACGGACAGATCAGCCCCTAAAATCTTGATTTGAGGCCCGCCTGATATCTGGATATACTTAAATTTCATTATCAACGCCTTAAAGTAGATGAGGAAAAGGATGGATGGAACGGATTTCTCACAAAAATCTTAGTGGACCCCACTCAAGAGAATGCACTTGCACAATGTGCATGCACTCGCCGTGCACCGCCAGTGTCCCAATTGGTCAGCGTTACGCTGACCGATATATTCTTAAAATTTCAAAAAGCTCCAGCGTCTTCATACTGCAGCTGCGGTTCTGGCTTGTGGGCCCCACTAGACGCCCGGAGTGATGATCAGAGCCGTCCACTCATTCCAAGGGTTAGCCAAAACCGACGCCTAGGTTTCCTTTCTCCTTCATGCAAGCATACGGGTGAAGATCTTAACCGCACGCAAGATGAACGGTAGCTCAGAAGATCGTATGGGCCACACCGATTCCAGTTCAAAAATAGTCCTTTTCGAATGATTTTTCGAGTGCATTCCAATGAATGGATCGGATTGTCCTAAACACCTTGATCATAGGCCCACCGATCATCAAAACAGAGTTCCGAAAGCTCTGTTTCGCAACGGAGCTTGCGAAAAATTATGTTGGACCACCATCTGAATTGATCAGGACGATCCAAGCCGTCCATTCGTTCCAGAAGGGCGAACCGACCGTACAAAAGGAGTTCCTCCAAACCCATGCACACACAATCAGAAGAGTTTTGGTCAAACGCAGTCGGACGGCTGAAGCCCAGATTTAGTGGGACGCATCATCAGAAATCAAAAATACTCCATGTCTGACTGGAATGAAGCGAAGGAGCTGATGGACGGTATGGATTTATTCTCTGATGCCGATCAGGTGCTCCACCAAGCATCAGCGCAAGAGTCCTGTTTGTAGCCTGCGCGCGCCCGAGAAAAAAACGGCCGCTGTTGGCTGATTGTGTGATTCTGATAAGCTTCGGACCAGTAATCCAGACCGTTCATCTGAAAGCTACATAAAAACTGTCCATAGGGACGATTTCATTTTACAAAAACTGGGCCCAAGATCAGATGCATTGGTTTTTCTTCCCTGCTGCGTAAACCTTCTGCATGGAGTGCGGAACTTCACGACCGATTTTCTCCAGCTTCCGCAGCCTAATACTTTAAGGACTCCACAGCAGTTCCGGTGAGGGCTTTTGGTCTTTAAAAGGGAGCTTGGCCAACGTGAAGAGGGGAGAACAGAAAAGACAGGGAGCAAGCTGGGAGCTTGGACGATTACAAAGGAAAGAGAGGGAGAGAAGATACAGAGTTTTTGATGTGTTTTTGAAGGTTCTAATTCTTTTATTCATTTTTGAGAGATCAAGCCCAATCATGTCGAGCTAAACCTCTTAGCTAGGGCTAAGAGGTGAAGCTTGTAGTGAGATGGGAGACTCTATTTGTTGATTTAATTATTTAATTGTGAATTGAGCTTGATTGTGGTTTAATTATTAAGGGATGTTTTTAGTTTTTAATGGTCTATTGTGACTGAAATTACAATGGATCTGTGATAGCTTTGAGCATGTTCCTTTCCTTTTATGTTTATGACGTCAGGAAGCCCTGTTGTTCACCATCGTCTCATGGGCATGGTCGGATGACGGTACCCTTCCTAACTTTCATGCACTATTGATTGGTTGGTAATTAGTTTAATCCTGTTGTTTGCTTTGTCTCCTGGGCATGGTTAGATGATGGAATCCATTCTAATTCATATACCTTTCATCTCTTGAAAACCAGATCAAGTAAGTTCAGTTTAAATTCAATAATTCTTGATGCAGGCATAAGATCTCCCTGATCTCTACAAGTGGATCCTCTGAATCCCTAGTTTCCTTCCTCTGAATTCCTTAAAGTTTTAGATAATTGTTCCACAATTATTTCTTAAATTCTACTTGGTTTAGATCACATCTTAGTCTAGTTCTAGTTCTACTTGGTTTCAGATAACGTACAGGTATCAGTCCCTATGGATTCGACCTCGGTCTTACCGAGTTTATTACTACATCATAACCCTGCACTTGGGGTGTGAACAGTAGTTTGATGGGAGCTTTTTACTTATGCCTTTTTGTTTAAACTGAACTGATATTGTTTTTCGTTTACTTGAGGATTTGTTTTTAGTTTTTTTTTATGGTCTGTTGTGACTAAAATTACAACGGGTCTGCGATGGCTTTGAGTATTTCTCCCTCCCTTTGATGTTTATGACGTCAGGAAGCCCTGTTGTTCACCATCGTCTCATAGGCATGGTTAGATGACGGTATCCTTCCTAACCTTCATGCATTGTTGAGTGGTTGGTAATTAGTTTAATTCTGTTGTTTGCTTTGCCTTCTGGGCATGGATTGATGATGGAATCCATTCTAATTCATATACCTTTCATCTCTTTAAAAACTATATTAAAAGAAGTTCAGTTTAGTTTACATGGTGATGGCATAAGATCTCCCTGATCTCTACAAGTGGATCCTCTGAATCCCCAGTTTCCCTTCCTCTGAATTCCTTAAGTTTAGATTAATCTCTCACAATTATTCATCAATTTACATTGGATTTAGATTTCATCTTAGGCTAGTCCTATTTCTACCTAGTTTCAGGTAACGTACGGGTATCAGTCCCTTGGGATTCGACCTCAGTCTCACCGAGTTATAAATACATCACAACCCTATACTTGGGGAGTGAACAAGTTTTTGGCGCCGTTGCCGAGGACTGACGGCTACGTTTTCTGAAATCAACTAGTTTTAGGATTAGTTTAAGATTAGGATTTTTCTCACTTTAGGTTTAGTTTTTTTGATTTCTAGAAACTAATCTGTTTCCTGTTTTGTAGGACCTTGACATTAACTTCTAATTTGGTAATTCTTTTCCAAATCCTCTACTCTTTCTATTTTTAGAATTAGGGTTTGAGTTTTAGAAGTTTTCTAATTCTAGTTCTCTTTTAATTATAGAATTTTTTTATTTTTTTATTTTTATTTTTTATAGTTTTCCCTTTTTGGAAACTAACCCAACTCTTTTGTTTTGTAGATTGGTAAATTCTTTCTTAATTTCCTCCTTGCTATTTCTAGATTAGGATTCTTTTTTAGCAAGTTTCTAATTCTAAACTCTTTTAGACTCTAACTTTGTTTCTTATTTTATTTTTAGAAATTTTCTACTTGTAGACTTTTTGTTTAAAAACTTTCCTATTTTGTAGGCCTTTAAGATAAAAATTTCTAATTCGGTAAGTTCTTTCTCTACTTTCTATTTTTCAGTTCTCTTTTAGTAATTTACTTTCTAGTTTAGGATCTTCTTCTTTTAGAAACTATTTTACTTCTATCTTTCTTTTTAAAAATTTTCTAATTCTAAACCTTCTCTTTAGAAACTGACTTGTTTGTTTTCTTTTGCAGGTCTTTAACTTAGGAACTTCAATTTGGTAATTTCTTTCCAAACTCTCTCCTTCTTTCTAGATTTTCTTTTCCTTTCTTAGGATTAGGTTTCGAATTTGATTGAGGACTACGAGTGTTTCATGCCCAAGTGGGCCGGTGACAACACTCGACATCTCTTGACTGAGGGAGGATTGGTTGAGGGGATGACTATCCATCGCAGGACTAGACACCACTCGAAATCCCCTGAGTTAATTGAAGTTATGACTGAAGACCAACCTCCCCTACTTCCACCCAGGGGGGAGGATACCCAAGATGAGAATGAGGTGCATCAGGCACCCCCACCTCGTAGTTTACGAGATTATCTACAACCGGCGGGAGTGAGTACGCCCTCATGCATGATTTTCCCTGAAAACACAGGACAAATAGACATCAAGTTAGGAGTTATCCAACTCCTTCCCAAATTTCATGGACTTGAATCAGAAAGTCCATATTTACATTTGAAAGAGTTCGATGAGATTGTAGCTACATTATATTTTCCTAATGTATCTGAGAATACAATCAGGCTGAAACTCTTTCCTTTTTCCTTAAAAGAGAAAGCTAAGACGTGGTTACATTCACTGCGTCCTAGATCCATTGGCACATGAAATGACATGCAGAGGGAATTCATAAAAAAAATTCTTCCCACATCATAAAACGATTACCCTCAGAAAAGCAATCATGAACTTTGCCCAAAAGGAAGATGAACTATTCTTCCAATGTTGGGAAAGGTTCAAAGATTTAGTCAGTTCATGCCCACAACACGGATTTGAAACGTGGCGCATTACAAATTTTTTCTATGATGGACTGACATCTTCCATGCGCCAAATGGTCGAGACAATATGTAATGGAGAATTCATTAATAAAAATGTTGACGAGGTATGGGATTACCTCGATAGTCTTGCTGAAAAAACACAATCATGGGACTATTACCAAAAGTCGAACACCACGTCTAGGCCGACTCAATTAAAGGAGAAAGGTGGATTATATCTCTTGAAAGAAGAGGATGATCTCAAGTGTAAAGTGACTACGCTCATAAGGAAAGTTGAGGCCATGAAAGGAAAGAAGGATAAGACTAATGAAATTGTTTGCGGCATCTGTAATTGCAACATTCATACAACTGAAAATTGTCCTACAATACCCACCTTTCGAGGAGTGTTGAATGAACAAGCCAATGCCGTAAACAACTATCAAAGACCTTTTACGGGACCTAACTCCAATACGTACAATCCTGGTTGGAAAAATCATCCAAACTTTAGTTAGAGGAATGGACAAACGGCTACCCCTTAAGGTTTCTTCAATCAAAATCCAAATCAAGGGAAACCTTAAGAGGAACCGGTTCAAAATTCCATACAAGAGCTGGCTCAGGCAATGCGGGGAATTACAGATTTTATACAAAAAATATATTCACGTATGACGGTTATAGAAAAGGGGATACTTCCTGCACAACCTCTCCTCAATCCTAAACCGCTTTACGAGATTAATAATCTCAGCTCTTCAAATCAGATGGGGCACGCTAAATCCATCACCACTCTTAGGAGTGGAAAGATCATTGATAAAACTCTTCCGGTTAGGCCCGAAAAGCCTCAAGAACCAGAAGAGGACAACAATGATGGATCTAGTGATGCCCCACAAAAATTAGAACCAGAACTTCTAGAGAAGCCAGTTGCTCCGTTCCCCCAACGGTTGGTTGCACCAAAACGTCTTTCTAACTCTCAGGATATTCTGGAGGTGTTGAAACAAGTGAAAGTTAACATTCCTCTACTTGATGTCGTGAAACAGATTCCTTCATATGCCAAATTTCTGAAAGACTTATGCACGACCAAAAGACGGCAAAGTATTCAAAAGAAAATCTTCTTGACTGAGAAAGTGAGTGCCATCCTGAAGCAAGACGTGCCGCAGAAATTCAAGGATCCCGGTAGCCCAACTATATCATGTGTAATCGGGAACCATCGAATTGATCACGCACTTCTTGACTTAAGAGCGAGCGTAAATCTGATTCCCTACTCGATATACAAACAGTTAGATTTGGGTGAGATAAAACCCACCCTGACCACACTACAACTTGCTGATCACTCTATTCGTGTACCAAGAGGGATAATTGAGGATGTGTTAGTCCAGGTCGATAGATTTTACTACCCGGTAGATTTTATCATCCTGGACACCGAACCCATCAATAACATGAGCACTCAGATTCCCATCATTCTTGGTCGCCCATTCCTTACCACGTTAAATGCAATTATCAATTGCAGGAATGGTGTCATGACTATGTCTTTTGGAAATTTGACATTAGAGTCAAACATCTTTTTCAATAACGGCAGCAACTTAGAGGATGATGACGATTTCCACGACATTAACATGATTGACTCTTTCGTGGAAGATACGACACCTCTAACCTTATCCTCCGACCATCTAGAGACGTGTCTGGCCCACTCCCATGATTTTGATGATGACATGATTAGGGAGACGTGCGCCTTGCTTGATACTGCACCGGTACTTGAAGTTAACCGGTAGAGGCTACAATTTGAAGAATTGCTATAAACCGATGTAGTGCCTCTACCGTCTAACCTCAAGCCGCCGAAGCTTGACCTAAAACCTTTGCCCTCTGATTTGAAATATACCTATTTAGGTCAAGATGAGACATACCCGGTGGTGATCTCTGCCCACCTGGAGAAAGAACAAGAGAGTATGCTCATATCTACTCTCATTGAGCATAAAGGAGCCCTGGGATGGACGATAGCGGACCTCAAGGGAATCGATCCCTCGATTTGTACTCACCGCATATATCTTGAGGATAATGCAAAAACCGCTCGGCAACCACAACATAGACTAAATCTAAACATAAAGGAAGTGGTTAAGGCCGAGGTTCTTAAACTATTGGACGTGGGTATCATATACCCTATATCTGATAGTCAATGGGTGAGTCCAACTCAAGTGGTCCCTAAGAAGTCCGGAATCACCATCGTAGCCAATGTTAATAATGAACTGTTGAGGGTCGAATATTGCATATCAGACCCCGATTGCTGCCTGATTTTACGTACACGATAATGCCTAATATTATAATTTAATCGTGTTTTTGTTGCAGGATGTAATAAGGAGCTTTGATTGAAAAAGAGTATTAAAAGCATGGATTTAACGTTCCAAAGTCACCAGAGCAAGGAATGGACTCCAGGGGACCGAGATCGATGGATATACACGCCAGAGATCCGAGAAAATTGAGAAATTGAAGCTTAAGTGGCCTGAAAGTTAGTCAGAATATATGATCACAGGGTTTTCACTATCCACTCGACTCGAAACTTCATACATGGCCTGAGGACCATAAATTAACCGTACATGTCAAATTTCAGCCATTAGATCCTCGTGAAAGTGGCCCAACAGAGAGATCAGAGGGCGCTAGCCATTAAAGAGCATCTTGGTAATTCATAAGCGATTAAGGCTCAAACTGAACTAATGGAAAGAGCAAAAAAAATGGTGGATATTACCAAATTTCACTTCTTTTGGATGGTGCAGTAGGGAGGAACGAACGATGGACGTTTCTAGAAGGCAGAGTGGCAATTCTGTAAATATAACGAAATCCATATGCATGCATGCACGTAAGCTAGAGGTTTGCTTCAGCGTTCGATATCGACTTATCACAGGTTGATTGTGTGGCCCACCTAGAGTTTGGATCTACTTCATACTTTGACCTATAGGCTTATACTTTATTAAGAAAATGATGAGCGGAGTAGATCTTCGAAAATGCCATCAGAAGTAGGCTCCACCTATTTTTTGCAAACTTTCCAAATAGAGCCATGCGAAACGTCCAATGACGGACATGCCATCCACTAGGTTTTTACAGTGGGCCCTGCCCATCAGTCTGATCACTGATCCAGACTGTCCAAGTGACTCACGTGGTTTATCTTCACCAAGAACTAGGTGATGGAATTTCAAAAGGGAGCGAGTATGGGTTCTCGGCTGTTCAAACGCAGGTTGGACGGTGGCGTAAAATATCCCATGGGCCACGTGAATGCAAGTCTAAACGGACCATTCTCAACCGAAATTCTGAGAGGAATCTGGTGGACGGAGTGGATTTTTCAAAAGTCATCTTAAGTGGGCCCCACTGAGAGTTCAACGTCGACTCGTGTACAGAGCCTGTGTCCGTGAAAAACAGCCGCTGTGGGCCGGTTCTGTGATCCCGATCACGGTCGGATTAATAATCCAAACCGTCCAATGTGTATCTCATCCAAAAACTCCCCCCTGAACGTTGTGTTTTTGGAAGGATATCAAGGAAAATGGTGCTGTTTTGGCATGGTTTTTGGGCTGCGTAAATAGAATTACACAAGGAATATTTGTGGTGCGCTTCAAAGTCGGTTGTTGTGCATTCCACCGACTGCTTTACGCACAGACTCTCCACCGACTCCAGCGACGGATTGCAACACTTATAAAAAGGAGAAGAAAAGGGAGATTCGGAAGCTTGGAAACAAGGTGGACGTGAGCAGAGGCAGAGAGAGAAGCGGGCTGGCTTGGGTTGGGCCTGGTTTTTCTTTTTCTTTTCTTCTTCTTCTTTTGTTTATTTTGAATCCAGCCTAGTCATGGTAGGCTAAACCTCTTGACTAGGGCTAAGAGGTGAAGCTTGTAACGTGATGGGAGAACTTGTTGCTTGTGCCTTTTGTTTAGATTGAAGGGGTTTTTGATTTAATTTTATTATGGAAATATTTTTAGTTTTTAATGGCCTGTTGTGACTGAAATTACAATGGGTTTGCAATGGCTTTGAGTATTTCTTTCTCCTTATTTTGATTATGACGTCAGGAAGCCCTGTTGTTCGCCATCGTCTCCTGGGCATGGTTGGATGTCGGTACCCTTCCTAACCTTCATAATCATCTGATTGGTTGGTAATTAATTTAATTCTTTTGTTGACTTTGTCTCTTGGGCATGGTTTGGTGATGGAATCCATTCTAATTCATATACCTTTCATCTCTTTAAAATTATATCAGAGGAAGTTCAGTTTAATTTTTATGATGTTTGAAGCAGGCATAAGATCTCCCTGATCTCTACAAGTGGATCCTCTGAATCCCTAGTTTCTTATCTCTGATTTCTATTAAGTTTTAGATTAATCACTCACCATTATTCATCACTTTATATTGGATTTAGATTTCATCTTAAGCTAGTTCTATTTCTACTTAGTTTCAGATAACGTACAAGTTTCTGTCCCTTGGGATTCGACCTCGGTCTCACCGAGTTTATTACTACATCACAACCCTATACTTGGGGAGTGAACAAGTTTTTGGCGCCGTTGCCGGAGATTGACGGTTACGTTTTTCTGAGATTAATTAGTTTTAGAATTAGGTTAAGATTAGGATTTTACTAACTTTAGGTTAAAGTTTTTTTTATTTTATTTTTTAGAAACTAACCTGTTTTCCTATTTTGTAGGATCCTGACATAAGCTTCTAATTTAGTAATCCCTTTCTAAATTCTCTATTTTTCCTATTTTTAGAATTAGGGTTTTATTTAAAAAAAAAAATTCTAATTCTAGGCTTTCTTTTTTTTAAAAATTTTCTATTTTCTAACTTTAGATTTAGACTCTTCCTTTAAGTAACTTTCTACTTTAGACCTTCTATTTCAGAAACTAATCTCTTTTGTTTTCTTTTACAAGATCTTAACATAGGAACTTCTCATTTGGTACCTTCTTTCTAACTTCTCCTCCTCTTACTTTACACATTGCTGTAGGATCTTTTCTTCTGTTTTTCTTAGGATTAAATTTAGATTAAGGGTTTCATCATGTATATGCACGAGTGGGAACGTCAGTATACTGAGAAGAATAACCTATTTTGGAATGATGAAGATATAAATCAACCTATGTCTCAAAACTTTTCTGAAACCCATGCCATTGATCAGAATTTAAAGATCCACCGGCTAAGAAGTCCTTACGTGATTATATGCAGGAGAACAATTACACCCCACGGATTAACAAAACAGTACGTGAGTATTGGGGTTATCATAATTATGGTTGTGAGAATTATTATCACCCATCTGATAAAAAGAAAACAATGCGTGATTATATCATGAGTGATAATAAGTATTACCAACCAGCAAATTCTCCCACCTATGGTCAGTATGACTATAACCGGTGGGAACATCAAAATTGGGTAAATGAACCATCAACATGTTATACTAATTCTCTTAGATCCCATACCTTTGAAATCCAACCAGAAACGACCCAAGAGGATTCACTTCAACATGACATGGCCTGTCTTGCGGAAATTAGAATAGCAATGGAAACACTCACTTCGTGCCTCGAAAGGATAGAGGAAGCTTTCTCATCCCAACCACAACCCAATCCAAAAATACAATGCGAGGAAAGTGATCCTCACTCACTTTTAAAGGAATCTGGAATTTGGAATGAGGAGTTGGATTTCATTAATGAGCATGCGGTTCAATCTCCTGATGAGAAGATCTCGATGACTGTTCAAAGGAATGGTGAAGATACATGGGTGTCTTTTAAATATAGTGATGATGACACACCTTCCTTACATGACACACAGGATTTCAATGATGAGGTAAAGGTTAGTTTTGAACCTCAACCGAATTTAGGAATAGAATGTGAGGAAGGCGATCCCACCCTAAATGTGTACTGCACTGAACTAGAATATGATGAATATTGGGATGACGATCCTGAATGTGCAGCCACAGTTCCCCTAGAATCTATCTCAAGTTTGGTCCAGGTCAATGATCAAGATGTACACAAAGTGGTTGGTCATAATGAGTCACTCCCCTCACCTGACATGTCTGATTTAAAGGTGGAGGATGAGCTCCTTACAACCGACCCTTCTAACTCTTCTGAAACATGTTTGGACCACACCTCTGAATCGAATGATGATGTGATTCAGGAGAAGGACGAGTTGCTCGCTACGACCTTGGAATTTGAAACCACCCAATTGAGGCCACCATCTGAGCTGTACACGTTTAACAATTCAACGCCTCGATTGAGTAATCTCAATGACCAAAGTGATCACATCGAGCTTACCCTATTGATTTTCAATCTGTCTGTGTAGGACTGGAGGAAGAAAGCGTACATCTAGCTACTTTCAAGGATGATGGTTTCCTTAGGCAGATCATCGCGAGCTACAATGTGAAAAATAAGTCACACTCAGCTGAACTTCTCAACTCTTTGGATGATTGCTTGGCATACCATGCAGATTCAAATGATCCCATGTCAAAAGATAAAGTGGATGCCTTGCAAGACGACATCTCGGTAGTCATCACTGACCGAGAGAGCCCTTATTCTGAAGCCCCTTCTTCCCCTGATCCTAAACGTCTACCAGTAAAGGAAGAGGAGCTGAAAATTGAACCGAAGTTTGGAACTTCGGAATATATTGAGACTACATCACTTCTTAAGAAGTTTTTTAAACTTTATTTACTTGTAGTCTTTGATTCACTATGGGATACTAACGTTGAAACTTCTTCTGTCACTGGTGAATCGTATATACTCTGGATACCTTAAGCAATTCAATGGAAAATTTCTTATGAGGTACATAAGTTTCTCTGGAAAGTCATGCTCCAGTGCGTCCAAGCCTATTGCAAAAAGGGCTTTTGGATGATCCTGTTGAGGAACTTACTAAGAAACTTATCAAGATATTGGCTGGAAGAGGAACCTTGCGGTATGATCGAGTAATTTTTCCTGCTTTCATAGGACTAGGGTAGTTTGTTTTATACTGTTTTAGGATAGATGATAAACTTAGCGCTCCTGGGAGCCAACCCAGCTTTTCATTCCGTTTCATTTTTCTAGTTAGTTAGTTCAATGTTTGTGGGTAACATTACTGCAAACCCTCACGAGACTACAACTCGTCCACTAAGGGTAACCTAGGGGTTTAAAGGCTTTTTGCATACGCTAAATGCAATCGAGAGCACCTGCGAAAGTGGTGTAGGTAGGATTTTATTTTTGTTACTTTTATTTTACTTCTGTTGGTTTCTCTCTTATGATGACCCGCTCTTGCGTAAATATCTTTGGAAAGCCTCTTGATTCTTCCGTCCAGGTACTATCTTTCCATCACTCCTCTTATACTTTCGTTGTCCCATGTGCATTGCATGCTTATTTCTTTTACATTGAGGACAATGTAGATTTTAGGTTGGGGGTGGGAGATTAGGTTTCCTAATCAGTGTTTTCTTGGTCTTGAGCAAAAATTGTGAAATTTTTCAAAAAAAATTCTGACATTTTTGTGAATTTGAAGTGATTTTGACAACCATCTTGGATTTAGAATTACAAGATAAGTGATGTTGGTAATTTATGACTCTTAGATTCAGTTATCTATTATATTAGATTTCACAGTTAAGTTTGAAGTGTTAATCTATGATTAGAAATTTTAAACATTGATTGAGTTATGATTTCACATGTCACATCTCGCTTTCACATTAAGATTTCAGTTTGATATTGAAGGGTTAACTTGGTAATCACTAAGCATGTAAGGAACCAGCCTGAAAAATTTGCCCGTCATGATCAATTGAAGAAAAAGAAAATACCAAAAAAAAAAACAGATACCTTTGTAAAGGGTTATACAAATAATCTTCACCATAGGTTTGCTCCCTATAGGTGTAGATTTAATTCCCCATGGATGATATGTGAAAAGGGTTGGGTGTACGATCTTTACCATAGGTTTACTCCCTATAGGTGCGCATTTGATTCTCCTCTCCCTCGATGGAAAAATCAAAAGCGAGAAGAATGAAAAGAAAGAATTGTAAGGCAAGTTCTGGTTTAGGTTTTGAGTGTCCTGAATGCTCTTTTGATTATCAATGTTATTATAGAAATTATCTATTGGATTTCTTAATGATGATAAGCCGAGATTTCATTATACACTCATGGTACTCATTGTTTAGAATTGTTCTAATTAATGCATAAATACTTTAAACTTGATTATGAAATTTATTGTGCGCTTGATTCCAGGAGGAAGTAATGCCCAACAGTCATGCATCTTAGAATTTTCGTATCTAGATTGCTTTTCAAAAATCACTTGAGTTCATAGAGATTGTCCTGTAATTCTCGACTTATTTTTCGCATACTTTACTCGAGACTAGCAAAATGCTGGTTGGGGGTTGTGTTGAGGGTCGAATATTGCATATCAGACCCCGATTACTGCCTGATTTTACGTACACGATAATGCCTAATATTATAATTTAATTGTGTTTTTGTTGCAGGATGTAATAAGGAGCTTTGATTGAAAAAGAGTATTAAAAGCATGGATTTAACGCTCCGAAGTCACCAGAGCAAGGAATGGACTCCAGGGGACCGAGATCGATGGATATACACACCAGATATCCGAGAAAATTGAGAAACTGAAGCTTAAGTGGCCTGAAAGTTAGTCAGAATGTAAGATCACAGGGTTTCCACCATTCACTCGGCTCGAAACTTCATACATGGCCTGAGGACCATAAATTAACCGTACACGTCAAATTTTAGCCATTAGATCCTCGTGGAAGTGGCCCAAAAGAGAGATCAGAGGACAATAACCATTAAGAAAGCATCTTGGACATCCTTAGGAGATCTGGACCCAAACTGAACTAATGGAAAGAGCAGGAAAAACGGTGGATATTTGTCAAATTTCACTTCTTTTGGATGGTGCAGTAGGGAGGAACGAACGACGGACGTTTCTAGAAGGTAGAGTGGCAATTCTATAAATATAACGAAATCCATATGCATGCATGCACGTAAGCTAGAGGTTTGCTTCAACGTTCGGTATCAACTCATCACAGGTTGATTGTGTGGCCCACCTAGAGTTTGGATCTACTTCATACTTTGACCCATAGGCTTATACTTTATTAAGAAAATGATGAGCGGAGTAGATCTTCAAAAATACCATCAGAAGTGGGCTCCACCTATTTTTTGCAAACTTTCCAAATAGAGCCATGCGAAACGTCCAGTGACATACGTGCCATCCACTGGATTTTTACAGTGGGCCCTGCCCATCAGTCTGATCACTGATCCAGACCGTCCATGTGACTCACGTGGTTTATCTTCACCAAGAACTAGGTGACGGAATTTCAAAATGGAGCGAGTATGGGTTCTCGGCTGTTCAAACGCAGGTTGGACGGTGGCGTAAAATATCCCATGGGCCACATGAATGCAAGTCCAAACGGACAATTCTCAACCGAAATTCTGAGAGGAATCTGATGGACGGAGTGGATTTTCCAAAAGTCATCTTAAGTGGGCCCCACCGAGAGTTCAGCGTCGGCTCGCGTACAGAGCCTGTGTCCGTGAAAAACGGCCGCTGTGGGCCGGTTCCGTGATCCCGATCACGGTCGGATTAATAATCCAAACCGTCCAATGTGTATCTCATCCAAAAACTCCCCCCTGAACGTTGTATTTTTGGAAGGATATCAAGGAAAATGGTGCTGTTTTGGCCTGGTTTTTGGGCTGCGTAAATAGAATTACACAAGGAATATTTGTGGTGCGCTTCAAAGTCGGTTGCTGTGCATTCCACCGACTGCTTTACGCACAGACTCTCCACCGACTCCAGCGACGGATTGCAACACTTATAAAAAGGAGAAGAAAAGGGAGATTCGGAAGCTTGGAAATAAGGTGGACGTGAGCAGAGGCAGAGAGAGAAGCGGGCTGGCTTGGGTTGGGCCTGATTTTTCTTTTTCTTTTCTTCTTCTTCTTTTGTTTATTTTGAATCCAGCCTAATCATGGTAGGCTAAACCTCTTAGCTAGGGCTAAGAGGTGAAGCTTGTAGCGTGATGGGAGAACTTGTTGCTTGTGCCTTTTGTTTAGATTGAAGGGGTTTTTGATTTAATTTTATTATGGGAATATTTTTAGTTTTTAATGGCCTGTTGTGACTGAAATTACAATGGGTTTGCAATGGCTTTGAGTATTTCTTTCTCCTTATTTTGATTATGACGTTAGGAAGCCCTGTTGTTCACCATCGTCCCCTGGGCATGGTTGGATGTCGGTACCCTTCCTAACCTTCATAATCATCTGATTGGTTGGTAATTAGTTTAATTCTTTTGTTGACTTTGTCTCTTAGGCATGGTTTGGTGATGGAATCCATTCTAATTCATATACCTTTCATCTCTTTAAAATTATATCAGAGGAAGTTCAGTTTAATTTTTATGATGTTTGAAGCAGGCATAAGATCTCCCTGATCTCTACAAGTGGATCCTCTGAATTCCTAGTTTCTTATCTCTAATTTCTATTAAGTTTTAGATTAATCACTCACCATTATTCATCACTTTATATTGGATTTAGATTTCATCTTAAGCTAGTTCTATTTCTACCTAGTTTCAGATAACGTACAAGTTTCTGTCCCTTAGGATTCGACCTCGGTCTCACCGAGTTTATTACTACATCACAACCCTATACTTAGGGAGTGAACATGAACTCGTGCCAACTAGAGTCACTACTGGTTGGAGAATGTGCATTGACTACAGGAAGTTGAATACCGTCACGAGGAAAGACCACTTTCCTTTACCATTCATTGATCAGATCCTGGAAAGGTTAGCTGGTCATTCCTATTACTGTTTCCTTGACGAGTATTCGGGCTACAACCAGATAGAGATAGCCCCTGAAGACTAGGAAAAGACCACATTTACATGTCCCTATGGCACCTTTGCCTACCAAAGGATGCCATTCGGACTATGTAATGCCCCTGCCACCTTTCAGCGATGTATGCTTAGTACTTTTCTGATATGGTGGAGCAATATCTAGAGGTCTTCATGGATGATTTCTCTATTTACGGTCTATCTTTCAGCAAGTGCTTGGGAAGTCTTAAATGTGTGCTGAAAAGATGTGAAGAAAAGAACTTGGTACTTAATTGGGAGAAGTGTCATTTCATGGTTCGGAAGGGAATTGTCCTTGGGCATATCATCTCGTCCAAGGGAATCGAGGTAGATAAGGCAAAAATCAATCTTATCTCTAACCTACCTCCACCCAAGAACATCAGAGACGTGCGATCCTTCTTAGGACACACAGGATTTTACAGGTGATTCATAAAGGACTTTAGTCTCCTCTCTCGTCCTTTATGTAATCTTCTTCAAAAGGATGCTCCGTACGAGTGGACTGAGCAATGCCAGGAAGCTTTCACCAAGCTTAAGGGCACATTAACCACTGCACCTATCATGCAACCACTCGACTGGAGCCTTCCTTTTGAGCTTTTGTGCAACGCTTCTGATTATGCTCTTGGAGCGGTTCTAGGCCAGAGAAAAGATAAGAGACCCTACATCATCCATTACGCGAGTAGGACTTTAAATCCGGCCCAAGTGAACTACTCAACTACGGAAAATGAACTTTTAGCAGTAGTGTTTGCCTTGGACAAATTTAGGTCCTACTTGATCGGATCCAAGATCATTATCTATACAGATCATGCGGCACTGAAGTATCTTCTTTCTAAGAATGATTCTAAGCCCCGCCTGATACGATGGATCCTTTTACTCCAAGAATTTGATTTGAAAATTAAAGATAAAAAGGGAGTAGAAAACGTTGTGGCCGATCACCTTTCTCGCCTTAATACCTCTGATTCACTTGAGACGACCCATATCAACGACATGTTCCCTGATGAACAACTATTTAGAGTCTCTTATTCACCTTGGTTCGCTGATATTGCTAATTATCTTGCTACAAGTGTCATACAGACACAATGGAATACGCAAGATAAGAAGAAATTCTTCACCGAGGTGCGCAACTTTTTCTGGGATGATCCTTATTTATTTAAATATTACCTAGACCAAATCCTAAGGAGATGTGTACCAGACGATGAGCATCAGAGCGTCATCTCCTTCTGTCACTCACAGGCCTGTGCTGGTCACTTTTCTGCTAAAAAGACCACGGCCAAGATCCTACAGTGTGGCTTTTACTGACCCACTATGTTTAGGGACACTCATGAGTTTTGCAAAGCTTGTGAGCATTGTCCCATCGAAATATGATGCCTTTGAATCCCATCCTTATCATTGAAGCATTTGATTGCTGGGGCATCGATTTCATGGGACCATTCCCCCAATCGTTTGGAAATCTGTATATTTTGCTCACCATGGATTAAGTTACTAAATGGGTCGAAGCGATTCTGTGTCGAACTAATGATCATCGCATGGTCATTAAATTCCTAAAAGAAAATATCCTTTCTCGATTCGGAACGCCTTGAGCCATCATTAGTGATGGGGGCTCACACTTTTGTAATATACCATTCGAGAGCTTAATGAAGAAATACGGTATCTCTTATAAGGTGAGCACCCCATATCATCTACAGACAAGTGGACAAGCTGAGATTTTCAATAGGGAGATCAAACATATTCTGGAGAAAACGGTTAACCCTGATTGTAAGGATTGGTCAATCCGATTGACCGATGCCTTATAGGCATACCGTACTGCGTTTAAAACTCCTATTGGAATGTCTCCCTTTAGACTTATCTATGGGAAAGCTTGTCACTTGCCTGTGGAGCTGGAACATAAAGCGTACTGGGCGATCAAAAATCTTAATTTCAATCTGGACAACGCTGGCTCGCTATGCAAACTTCAATTGAATGAACTTGAGGAAATCCGGAATGATGCATACGATAATTCGAGAATTTACAAGGACAAAATGAAAGCATTTCATGACCAACACATTTTGCGAAAATCATGCACGCCTGGTCAAAAGGTCCTTTTGTACAATTCTCGATTACATCTCTTTCCGGGTAAGATTCGATCTCGTTGGATCGGCCCTTACATTGTTGTTACTGTTTATCCTCATGGGGCCATTGAGATAAGAGATCCTGACAATGGCAAGGAGTTTAAAGTAAATGGACATCGCTTAAAGCCATTTGTAGAGAAATTTGATTCAGAGGACATGTCCATACCTCTGACTGATCTTGTTTACCAGGATTGATCTCCTAGTCAGATGGGGGTATAGGTAGGTTTCCTATTTTCATAGGACTAGGATAGCTTCCTTTATGCCCCTAGGAGCCAACCCAGCTTTTCATTATGTTCCACTTTCCTAGTTAGTTAGTTCAAATGTTTGTGGGTAACATTGCTGCAAACCCTCATAAGACTACAACTCATCCACTAGGGGCAACCTAGGGGTTTAAAGGCTTGTTGTATACACTAAATGCAATCGAAAGCACCTGCGAAAGTGGTATAGGTACGATTTTATTTTTGTTATTTTACTTATGTTAGTTTTCTCTTGTGCTGACCCGCTCTTACGTAGATATTTTTGGAAAGCTTCTTGATTCTTTCATCCAGGTACTATCTTTCCATCACTCTTATAGTTTCGTTGTCCCATGTGCACTGTATGCTTATTTCTTTTATATTGAGGATAATGTAGATTTTAAGTTGACGATGGGAGATTAGGTTTCCTAATCAGCATTTTCTTGGTCTTGAGCAAAAATTGTGAAAATTGTGAAAATTTTTTAATTTTTCTAGATTTTTTTTATGAACTCGAAGGGATTTTGACGGCCATCTAGGGCACTTGGAATTTCAAGATACATGATGTTGGTAATTTAAGACGCTTGGATTCACTGTCTGTTGGATTTCATAGTTAAGTTTGAATTGTTAATCCAGAATTAGAAGTTATAAACATTGATTGAGTTATGATCTCACACATCACATCTCGCTTTCACATTAAGGTTTCAGTTTGATATTTAAGGATTTACTTGGTACTCACTAAGCATGAAAGGAACCAGCCTGAGAAAATTGAAAGGATTGGGGTAATAATCTTCACCATAGGTTTGCTCCCTATAGGTGAAGGTTCAATTTCCCAACGTAGCCGTCGGTAAGGGGTGGGCAATGGTCTTCATCATAGGTTTGCTCCCTATAGGTGAAGATTTGATTCCTCCCCTTGGCGGTATTTTAATGAAATATATATATATATATATATATATATATATATATATATATATATATATATATATATATATATATATATATATATCAAAGGCCGATTAATGAAAAGATGATCCGTGAGGAAAGTTTTGGTTATTATGAATTATCTTATTGTTTACTGATAATATCATGAAATTAAGAAGTGAACCTTAATAATAAGTCGAGATTACATGATACACCCATGGAACTCAATGTTTAGAATTTTTCTGATTGTGGGATTAATATTTGAACTTGATTATGAAGTTTACCGCAAGCTTGATTCTAGGAGAAAATTCCACTCACCATTCATGAATCTTAGAATTCTCGTATCTCGATTATTTGATCACCAGTCACTTGGGTTTATAGGAATTGTCCTTTATTTTTGAAATTATTTTTCGCATACCTTGCTCGGGACTAGCAAGATGCTGGTTGGGGGTTGTGTTGCGGGTTAAATATTGTATATCAGACCCAGTTATTGCATGGATTTATAAGCATGATACCGTTTAATGGCCCGATTTAATAGTGTTTGTGATGCAGAGTGTATTTACGAGCATGGACTGAAAAAGGGTGCTTAAAGCATGGATTTAACGCTCTGATGATACCAGAGCATGGGACGGACTCCAAAGAACCAAGATCGACAGAATTACACACCAGGGATCCGGAAAAATCGAGAAACTGAAGCTCAAGCGGCCTGAAAGTCAGCCAGAATGCAAGATCACTGGGTTTCCACCATCTGTTTAGCTTGAAACTTTATACATGGCTCGAGGACCAAAAACTAACCGTACATGTCAAATTTCAGCCATTGGATCCTTCTAGAAGTGGCCCAACGGACAAATCAGCCCATAAATCAGTGATTTGGGGCCCGCCTGGTATCTGGAAATGCGTCAATTTTGGCTTCAACTCCTTAAATGAGGTAGCAAAATAGATGGACGGAGCAGATTTCTCTCGAACATCACTATGGACCCCACGTGTGTATTGCATGTACACAGGTACATGAGCACGAGAGGTACGCCATACTAGGGATCCGGTCAAAACTCGGTTTGACCGAGTCTCCTGCTCAAAATAGGAAACCACGTTTCCTATGGCGTGAAACAGAGTCTCGGTTGGACTCTTGTGGGCCACCATCATGCGTCTAAGGTCCGATCCAGACTGTCTATCAAAATTCTACAGGTCCACTAGCCTTGACCTAGGTGGAATTTTTCTAGGAAGTAGCGTGTATCAGATTTCGACCGTCGAAACTCAGGATAGACGGCGGAATACAATATCCTGTGGGCCACACAGAGTCCAATCTGAAACCAGATAGTTCTTACTGATTTTTCGAGCAGAATGCAGTGGACGGCGTGGATTTCTCAAAACAACAGTGAAGTGGGCCCCACCATCAGCACAGCGTCCGTCTTGCGCTACCTTTGTTCCTGCGGTCCGGACGATCCGGGAGGCTGTGGTCCACCCCTGTTGATTGGACGGTTGATCTGATCCGTCCAGATGAAGACCAGGCTCGGGACGAACACCACCAAAAGGGCAGACGTGGAGCCGAAACAATCAGTACTCCGGAAACCTGCTCCCAACACCGCTAACTGCGTGCGAAAGCAGTTTTTTAAAAAAAACGCGCCCGGCTTTCGCAAGGCTCCGTCTTGCATGTTGTTTTCCTATTTGCGCAGGGAGTGCACACCGTCTTTTAGAGGGATAAAAGGCAGAAAAGGGAGGAGGGCCAGGGGGCTGGAACGAGGAGACAGGGAGAGATTCGGTGGCAGCAGGAGGTTAGCTCGGTTTTGGGCTGGACGTGGAGCAAGGAGAGAGATAGAGAGGAAAAGGTTTTTTTTCTTTTTATTTTTGTTTAAGGGTTAGCCGCATCATGACGGGCTAAACCTCTTAGCTAGGGCTAAGAGGGGAAGCTTGTTGTCTGATGGGAGCTTTTTACTTATGCCTTTTTGTTTAAACTGAACTGATATTGTTTTTAGTTTAATTGAGGAATTTTTTTTAGTTTTTTTTATGGTCTGTTGTGACTAAAATTACAATAGGTCTGCGATGGCTTTGAGTATTTCTCCCTCCCTTTGATGTTTATGACGTCAGGAAGCCCTGTTGTTCACCATCGTCTCATGGGCATGGTTGGATGACGGTATCCTTCCTAACCTTCATGCATTGTTGAGTGGTTGGTAATTAGTTTAATTCTGTTGTTTGCTTTGCCTCCTGGGCATGGATTGATGATGGAATCCATTCTAATTCATATACCTTTCATCTCTTTAAAAACTATATTAAAAGAAGTTCAGTTTAGTTTACATGGTGATGGCATAAGATCTCCCTGATCTCTACAAGTGGATCCTCTGAATCCCCAGTTTTCCTTCCTCTGAATTCCTTAAGTTTAGATTAATCTCTCACAATTATTCATCAATTTACATTGGATTTAGATTTCATCTTAGGCTAGTCCTATTTCTACCTAGTTTCAGGTAGCGTACGGGTATCAGTCCCTTGGGATTCGACCTCGGTCTCACCGAGTTATTACTACATCACAACCCTATACTTGGGGAGTGAACAGAATATCATCCTCAAATTGGACATGAAAAAGGCGTATGATCGCCTAGAATGGAATTTTTTCATGCAGGTACTGACTGGCTTCGGTTTCTCTCAAAGGTGGATTCACATGGTGGAAAAATGTTGGAATAACAACTGGTTTTCGGTCCTCATTAATGGATCAAGTGTTGGTTTCTTCAAATCATCAAGAGGGTTGCGCCAAGGGGATCCTTTATCGCTCAGTGACTTCATTATAGCGGCGGAGGTGCTAAGTAGGGGTTTTGCGGACCTTATTCACAGCCGGAAATGTGGTCCTTTCAAGCTCAAGCTAGGTTGCAAACAAATCACTCATTTGTTATACGCTGATGATACAGTGTTATTCTTTAACGGTGGTAGTTCCTCCCTCAAGGCGGTGTCTGATTTTCTCTCCACCTACCAAGCAACATCTGGTCAACGTATAAATTATCAGAAAAGTTGCATGTACCATTCTCTCAAAATGCCGGTTTACAGGACTAGGAACATCCATCGTCGCATTGGGATCCCTACCTCTTCGCCTCCATTCATTTATTTGGGAATTCCCCTTGTCAAAGGCAAAGCCAAAATCGACACCTTCCATCCATTCATGGAAAAAATAGAGCACAAGATCCAAGGCTGGAAGGCTAGATTTCTATCCCAAGCCGGCAGGTGCACCCTCATTGATTATGTCTTATGTAGTTGTAACGCCTTGAAAATCGGGGGTTGAGTAGGTACCCAACTCCGGAGTTCCAACGCATCACTTATGTAACATACATAATGATGATTTGATGTTGTCCATGTTAGTGCATAAAACATGAATGAGATTAAGCTAAACAACAAGTCAAACTCCAGGGACAGTTAAATTTACGCAAGTGGAAGACTGTAATCAGAGTATAAAATATATAAATCATTGTAGGTCCCCAAAGCATAAACGCATTGCCAGGTCGAATAGTTATAAGTACTGTTTCAAAATGCAAAATGTCCATAAGAAATGATGGTCCACTATAAGTATAAGCCCTGAAGCCCCGTCGATTCAGAACGGTCTACGTAAACCCGCCTGAATACTACATGTACGAGAATGCTTCCTCGTCATCCTTAAAGTCCGGCTCCGCCTCGTAGGCTATGCCATCATTTGAACCTACAACAGGGTCTAGTTGGTGTGTATAACACCGTCCCGTAACGTGGGAGTGAGTGATCAACTCAGTGGAACAATAAAGCAAAGGTTAACATGTTATCAATTCAGTCAAGCAGTAATGATAAACAACACAATCAAACATCCCTAAATACCCTTATTAATGCAAGAATGATATGAAATAATGATGCATGCCCTCGCCTACTCTCCCTCAGCGACTTCATCTCACGATCACGGTATGCAACCCTTTTTCAGTGCTTAACCTGCTACGCCAAACGCACACGTAATGCGGTGCATGAACATGGTTACCGAGTTTCTTATTAGACCCTTTTCATACTGTAAGATTGGGAAGCTAAGGTACCTCCTTTATATCAATTTCCAAATGATGATCCATTCTAGGGTCGTCAGTCCTAGTAAATCTCATACGATGTTACGGTTCTAGGTCACTGCAAAGGGCTTGTCACTTTATCAATGCAGGCCTAGTATGTACTATTTTTGCTACGTAAAGGCTCGTCGCCTCTATGCGGTCTTAGAGTATGCTCGAAGTCACTACAAAGGGCTCGTCACCTTATTATTGTTGGCCGACAAATCGAATATAATGTCTCATACCACCGTATTCGGCTCATGAGGCTGTGTTGCTCACTGGACACTACGGGGAGACTCGTCACCCCAGCGTAGGCTAACAGCTCGACCACAGTGTCCCATACCACCATGCCCGACTCATGAGTCTTAGTAGATCGAGGTACCAAGGTTACAGGGGTTTCCACTGGTGAGTTTGATACCTTAGATTCAAGCAATAACCTCTATACATGGTGAACATACATTAGGTCAATCGGGTTACTTGACGAGCTTGACTAATACGAGCGCTCATAGACTTAATCGACACAGAGTGCATAAGCATTCTGCGTGGCCTAGCTACTATCGTCAAGTGATGTACAACTCGGATTCGTCGAACGCATCTGTCGTGGCTAAAACAATTTAGCCACCGATCGTAAATCATTACCGATTGCCTGGACTACTACATAGTCCCAAACACACTCCAAATCAATTGCATTCAATGTAATAGCCAAGACAGCATGTAACAACACAATTAAATATAGATCCCATATCAGCATCTCAACGAACACATAGAATACATGTTAACATACATGAGTATTTAATTCACAAATCATATAGTAGTAAAATAGACTACATGAAGGAAACTGTAACCCTAGATAAGGGGATTGAAAATCTTATCTCAACACCCTCATTAAGCACATTACATTAAGCATTTTCTCACTCAGACATTTTATAAAACACTTAGACTACACATATTACGTACATGTAATAAATTAGTTAAAACACACATCGTAGCAAATCTTTCTACATAGGAGTTGCCACATGTACAACCATCATATATCCTCACGCATAAATCATGGCAAGCACAAATCATGAATCCATATTCATTCAGTCATTTCAACAGACACTTAGAATACATTAAAATCAACATAGTTTACATCTATATGTAATATACGGGAAGCATCGTGTCTAAGCATATAAGATAGAAATCAAGTCAGTCATAAATCATTACTGACATTAAAAGCCTTGAAAACCATAACCTAAATGTTTATAGTCCGCACCTTAGGCCGGTAAACGCGTATCGAACTCAGTTTGTATACCAAGTCAGTGTCTACGGCACCACAACAATCTATATCAGGAAATAGGTTAGCCATTTCATTTATTACAATAGTTGAAAACCCTAAAACAGGTTAGGGTTAGGATTCCTTACCCAAGTACGGAATCAAAATTTCCCGTATAGTGATACAAGGATGGTGGTTAAGCACGTGGAGTGTTAAGGAAAGATCCCAACCACTAACTCTCACTCTCACTCATTTCTCCTCACTTTCTCCTTCCCTTTTCTCTCTCTTTTCTTCCTAGGGTTTGGAAATTCGTATGTGGTGAGAGAGAAGTGGATTTAGGCCTTTATATAGGCCTAGGTCTGATGGAAATGGCCCTAGGGCCAAGGTATACTTAGGTTATATCCAAAGGGCGTTTGTTTCAGCCCAACAGAGCACTTTTGGTAGCCCCTTTTCTATGTGCAGTCGAACTTAAGCTCCTTAACCATGAATTTAGGTCAGGCTGAGTTTTCGCTCCGATCGGGTTTACAGATCGACTGTGGCGGACTAGTTTCAGTTCAATGGTCACCATCACTCGATCAGGGCCACAAGTACATTGCCATGTATGAAAAATTTACCCTGATCCGAGGGTGCATTTGGGTCAGATTCTGATGGTCTGAATCCTTATATTTGGCCCGCAAACGACACGACTCACTTTACTTAAATTCGAAATTTATTTTTAAAGACATTCATGTTACTCACACACTTTGTTCCGGGCTCAAGTTGTGCATTTCTAGACACATTTAAGACTTGATTTTCGAGAGGGTTGTCAAGTCCAGTAATGCGGTCATAGCTGTATAGTTTTACGGTTATCGGACTTTCGACGTGTGGTCCAGGTCCGATACGGAGTTTCGGTGTGCTCCTGAGAGCAACCGGGTTTAGGGATGGATTCTAGATTTCAGGGTAATATAGCGTCAATGATTCTGCAACCCAACGGACAGATCAGCCCATAAAACAGTGATTTGGTGCCCGCCTGATATCTGGATATGCTTCAATTTTGGTCCCAATTGTTAAAATGAGCTGAGAAAAGAGATGGTCGGAGCGGATTTATCAAAAACATCAAGGATCTTACATGTACGGTGCGAGTGCACAGAAGGTGCACAACTTATGGTGCACTGTACCGCTTGGGTCGGTCAGCGGGCGCTAACCCGACCCAGCTTCTGCGTAAGAACAGTGTCTGCGCCATGTGGACGCTGATCTGCATTGTGAGTCCCACTCATCATCCAGTTTGATGATCCGAACCATTCACTTGTCTCAGAAGGTGGCCACGACCCTCATCTAGGTGACCTTTCGAGACTATGCAAGCTGTTGCAAAATCCTAGTCGTTAAACATAAGATGGACGGCGGAGTAGACAAGCTCGTGGGCCGCACCGATTTCACTCCAAAAACACTCCTTCCAGGATGTTTTGTCATCCTAAAACCAATTGATGGAGTGGATTTTCCACTTGGCTTTAATAAATGGGCCAACGTATGTAACAGAGTTGACTTGCAGCGACTCTATTTTGCAACAGGGAGTTGCGGTTGACTCTGGTGGGCCACCATCATCACACATCGTGATGATCCAAGCCATTCAGATGGAACGGGAGCTAAAACCGACCGTCCAGGGGAGTTTGCTCAAAGAAATCCGTGGTGAACATCACCGACCACGTTTGATTTCGGGCTGCGAAAGTCTTTGTTGCATAAGTTCTCTCTGCGTAAACTGATGAGTTTCTAACTCTAATACAACAACCACTCCCAGCCGTTGCTTACTACTGTTTATATAACAAAGAGAGAGAGAGAAAGGAGAGGATCATCGAGGAAATCAGAGTTTGGATCCTGGGACGGGAGCACAAGAGAGGGTCGGTCGGGTACTTCTTCCCTCTTCCTTCTTCTTTTCTTTCCTTCTTGTTTTATAGTTTTTTTTCTTTATGTTTTTGAGAGAGCTAGCCTAACCATGTCAGGATAAACCTCTTATCTAGGACTAAGAGGTGAAGCTGCATGATTAGGAAGGTGGTTTTACTTTGATTCATGGTTATTGAACTCTTATGGATTCTAGTTTGATTATTAAGGAATACTTTTAATGTTTTAATCGTTTATTGTGACTCAAATTACAGTAGATCTGCAATAGCTTTGAGTATGTTCTTTTCATTATGAGATTGTGAACTTAGGAGGGCCTGTTGTTCACCATTGTCTCTTGGGCATGGTTAGGTGATAGAATCCTTCCTAAACTTTCACAATTTTCTTATGATCGGCTGTGAGATTGGTAAATTGTTGTTGTTTGCTATAGTCTCCTAGGCATGGTTAGGTGACAGGATCACTTCCAAATCTTCACAACTCTTAACTAATGATGATTAGAACCAAGAGAAGTTCAGAGATCTGATAAATCTCTTCTTACCAATTGGATAGGATAAGACTCTGATTCCAGTTGTGTCCTTGAATCATGCAAGGTAGCTTCCCAAATTGCTACAAGTGGATCCTTGGCACCATAGTTTCCCACCTTTGATTTTATAAATTTTAGTTAATTAAATTCACCATTATTCTCTTAATTCTCCCTAATTTAGATTACATCTTCGCCTAGTTCTAGTTCTGGTTATTTTCAAATTATGTACAAGGTTCAGTCCCTGTGGATTCGACCTCGATCTTACCGAGTTTATTACTACATCACAACCCTATACTTGGGGTGTGAACAGCAGGCATTGGGGCACTACGGGAGTCTTGAGCCTCTGTCTCTTCTAGCTTAGGCAAACCATTTTTTTTTCTGTATAGAGTTTATGTGGTGGTCGGGCCTCCTTTTTTTTTTTTTTTTGTTTGCTTGAGTCCGCCCATAGCTGTTTTTTTTTTTTAACTGTTCATTTGAATCAATATATACATAGCTTTTTCCAAAAAAAAAAAAAACAGTTTGGATGGCAAGAGTTGCCCTTACACTGATTGGGTGGTGGATTTCACATCTATATCATGGTGGGCCCCACCAAGCTACAAACATATTTGCTCACAACGTAATCCTGAGGAAGGTAGTGTAATGAGACTGGTATTGATTTATGAGGTAGCATTTTGAAAAATGTACCAAAACATGAACTTCAGATTAATTGGGTCTTTTTTTTTCTATTTTTTTTTTTTTAAAAAAGCTCTTCATTTTATTTTTTAAATTGTTGTTTGGTTTTGATGACTGCCTGAAGTCTTCACTTGCCTACGAAAAGCTCGCGTAACTAAAAGGAGAAAAAACTATGAGCGTTCTCCTGTTGCTCGTGGTGCTAGGTACCTTTGGGTTTTACGTTAGTGAATAGAGAGCGAGATCGAGAGCAGTGTGGGTGAAACTTTTACCAGATCCACGAGATTGATCATCTCATTTTAACGAGATAATAATAATAATAATAATAATGATGATGATGATGATGATGATGATGATGATGATGAAAAAACCATAATAGTCCAAATCTTAGGTAAGCCTCACCACAAGAGACTGTTGGAATTGAATGCCTACCATAAGTTTTGTGTAAGACCCACTCGAAATTGCTAAATGTGTCTTCCTGTTTGTATATCTCCCCCATTTTTTTTGAATAAAATTTTATTTATTTAGAAAAAAATATGTGCTTCACCAGGATGAAAGAATTACCCGAAAGACATAGTATTCTAATTCTCAGTGGGGCCATATTATTGCATCATGAATTTAAGAAATTTTAGGTGTAATTTCATTGGGGTGGGCTACTTGAGTGTTGGATTATCCTAAAGATCAAAGACCAAGAAAGGATGACACAATGAAATTTCCTTTTGTGTAAGAAAAATAAATAAATAAATAAATAAAATGAATGATGGTCCATGATGTGGAAAATTGGAAGGAAAAAGATTCATTCAGGATTCAATTACTATAAAATTTGATCATCATTTAATATGCAATCCAAGAATTATTCAGAGCAAGGGGCTTTTGTTAGGGGTCGTTCCATTGCTGAAAACATAACCCTAGGTCAAGAATTATTCAGAGACATTAGCCGAAAAGTTTGAGGCAGGAATCTGGTTGTGAAACTTGATATGGAGAAGGCTCACAATAGGGTTGATTAGCAGTTTCTGAAACAGGTCCTGCTTAAATTTGGATTTGGCTCTAATTGGTTGAAAATGGTGGAAGCGTGTTGGAATTTAAAATTTAAAATTTAAATTTAAAAAAAAAAAAAAAAAAAAAAAAACTGGGTTTTAGTCCTTATTAATGGGGAAAGTTATGGGTTCTTCAAGTCCAACAAAGGTTTGAGACAGGGCAATCCCCTCTCTCCTAGCCTTTTCATTCTTGCGGCAGAAGCATTCAGCAGGGGGCTTTCTAAGCTGGTTTCGAGTGGTCTTTGTCAGCCGTTCAAGCTGAAATAAGGGTGTATTCAGATCCCCCATCTGCTCTATGCTGACAACATGGTGTTGTTCCTTAATGGGTCCCAAAAATCCATTGAAGTGATGGGATCATTCATCTCCAACTACTAGGCCGCTTCGGGTCAAAAGGTTAACCAGGGGAAGAGCCCCTTCTTCTGTTTCCCCCAATCTATCCGTTGCTAGGGTTAGGAACATTGAACGTTCCCTTGGCTTTGGTAAATCGGCAGGGATCTTCTCTTACCTGGGGGTCCCGATAGTGAAAGGGAGGATCAAGTGTAGTTTGTTTTCTCCGTTTATGGACAAGATGGCTGCCAAAATTCATGGGTGGAGCACTAGAATTCTCTCTCAAGCTGGTAGATTGGCGTTGATCTCCTTTGTCCTTGGCGGGATCCCAATCCATACGTTGGCTGCAATGGTGGTTCCCAAGAAGGTCTTGAAAAACTTAGAGTGCTTGCTTGCTAACTTCTTTTGGGGTTGGCGAGACGGTGTTAAAAAGCTTCATTGGAAGAAATGGAGTGTCATTTCCTTGCCTAAGGAGGAGGGTGGGCTGGGTATTAGGAAATTGAAGGGTCTCATGAGAGCGCTCCATATGAAAATGGAGTGGGGAGTTAGGTTAGGAAGGAAGACAGCCTCTAGGCGAATTTTATTCACTCTAAATACGTGTGTAATGGTGTAGCAGCAAGTTCGAGTAGTCTTCCCGCTGATGCCTCGCCGATTTGGAAGATTTTGGTGGGCCTTTTCCCCATTTTGGACAGTAACGTCCAATGGGAAGTGGGTCGTTGAGACTGCAATATGTGGAGAAGTAATTGGTCTAGGTCGGGCCCCCTGATCTCTCTGCCTTCCCTAGATATCCTGCAGGATATGTTGGAGGCTGAGTGTTTCAGATTTCATAAGGGAGGATGGGCTTAAGTCGGAAGTCCCATTCACATGTCCTGGTTGGCGTAAGGATCAGATTCTGCTCAAAGGTATCTGTACCTTAGATGCCGAAGAATCCCGAATTTGGCCTTGCGACCTCGCAGGTATTTTCTCCATCAAATCAGCATGAGAAGTAGGAAGAGAGAGTGGTCGGAAGATTCCTTGGGCGAAAAAGATGTGGCACCCCAATATTCCCCTTAAAATTTTGATGTTTTTGTGGAGACTTCTGCAGGAGGCCTTTCCTATCGACATAGGCATCCAGAAGAAGGGGATTAGCATTGCTTCTAAATGTGAGTGTTGTGGGGCTGATCTGGCTTCCTCCCTGACCATGGAATCGTTGTACCATCTATTTTTGAATGGGAATCTGGCTGACAAACTTTGGAACATGCTGTCTGGAATTTTTTGGGGTGTCCTTGGCTATTCATTTTTCGGTCCGGGGTCGGCTCATCTGGTGGTGGCAACAGGCTCTTCTTTTCAAATATACCCCAATCGCTCTCAGTTTAGCCCCAACCTTCCTATTGTGGGAAGTTTGGAGGGCCAGGAATGGAGCTAGTTTTGATGGTCGAGGCTTTTCGGTTCAAGGTGTGTTCAATAGAATCAAATAGTGGATGGAATCGAGCTTCCCTCATATTCAGTCTATCCTCCATCAGACGGAGGTCTCCCCCCATCCTGTTGTCCATCGTCAGCTTCGTCAGGACAACAGCCTCTCCCATTATTTCTATATTGTAAAATGGATCAGGCTGAGAGATGGTTGGTGTAAATGTTGACGGCTCAACTCTCTATAATTCAGGGCCAGCTGGTGGTGGGGGCATTTGCAAGGACCACATCGATAATCTGATTTTTGCATTCGTCAGCGGGTACGGGAACTCATCCAATAATGAGGCTAAACTGCGGGTAGTTTATGATGGAATGAAGTTTTGTTTGTCTCATGGAATGGGGAATGTTCTCATCGAATCTGATTCTCAGTGAGTGGTGGATTGTGCACATCCTGAGGAAGTCCTCGTGCTCCTGGAAATTTAAGTATTGGATTTCAAGGATTAAGATTCTTAACTCTAAGGGCTCCTTTCGTGTCTCCCTTATCCTCATAGAATAGAATGGGACAGCGGATGGTTTAGCTAAAGAGGGTAGCATGGGCCAGACCGACATATTCTTTGGCAACGTTCTTGCCCTTTCCCGACTTGTTAAGGGCTGCTTCCTGATGGATAAAACAGGTTTAAGCTCCATTAGAAATATAGTTAGTCCTCCTTTGTGTAGGATATGATAGGTGGGGGAGGCCTCTGGACCTGCTTCCTGCCCGAATAGCATAGAATTGTATATCTTACCATATCAATGAAGCTCAGGTTTTTACTTTAAAAAAAAAAAAAAAAAAAATGCAATCCAAGATGGAAACCTGACTGGCAAACCTATCATGCATCAGTAGTTTCTATTTATTGTCATTGACCTAATCATTATAGTGCAATTATGGTAGGGAAGTGGATTAGGTGTTACCCATGTAACACCGACTATGTTGTGCTACTCAGGATGCGTCGACATATCATTGGAGTGCTACTCAGGATGCCTGTAAGAGAAGGGTCAAGTACATACTTGGCCTGTGAAAGTCGCTGGCCCCACTTTAAAAGCTTCTGCATCCGAATAATATGCAGCAACGTCAGGGATTACACCTTAGTCGGTGTTACCCCCGGGTAACACCTGCTCTCTCTCTCTCTCTCTCTCTCTCTCTCTCTCTCTCTTTTGCAGCAACGTCAGGGATTACACCTTAGTCGGTGTTACCCGGGTAACACCTGCTCTCTCTCTCTCTCTCTCTCAAATCTTCCACAACAATGAGACCTTTGATCTGGTGGGACACGTGCAGATAGACTGAAGAGCAAAGGTTGAATATCCGGTCAAGGACTTGTGCTAGTACAGTGTGAAATGCTTAACTTTTGCATGTGAAAGTGATATAAGCTGAACGTGAACGACAAACCAAAAGGATTGTATCTTCCATCCTGACATACATTATTCAATAAAATATCCTATTCTTTCTGAAGAAATTCCAAACTGCAGGGACATGGCTATAGCGTGGGGCCCACGTCTGTAATGTTTGCGTGTCCTCCAATCCTTTCAAATGAAGACCAGTCTCTGATGGGATTGGACACTGTACGCCATCAAATTTCCTTTTTTTTTTTTTATAATTAAAATAATAATAATAAAGAGGGGATATAGCCCTCGGTGTCGAAATATTTGAGAGGAAAGTTCCGCAATTTCTGCTAAAAATTCGTAGACTATACAATGCAAACGTTCCTTATAGCAATATGGGAACGCATGAAAAAGTGCCATTGGCTTGTATCATTGGCACACACATCAACACAAATGAATACTATAGAAATTAATGAACAGTCCCTATGGTCTTCGCAGACAATTTTGAAGAACGTGACCACCTGATGAATGCATAATACTGCTCATTTGTGACATGACATCTATATGCAGTGGGAATCGCTGAATGAGTGGTACTTCTGATGCCATAATGTATATGACTCTCTGATAATGGCCCCACTAAGTACTGGCCTGACTGGGTGGACCAATGGGCTTTAACTGAGCCTGGCCTAAGTTACCGACTCCCAACGTTTGACCCAACCGGTCCCATGGGGGGATAGAAAACCTAGCCCGATCCTGATTGGTGACCTGCCGGTCCCTAAGGTCCAATTGCTGATTGTTCCTCCATCAAGCTTGGGGCCAGAAAAGTACTGCATGAAGTTGGTGCATGAATCCCTCAATTAAATCTCTCAAAGGATTGATTTAAAACTGAAAAGGCAATGTTTCATGTTCTGTAAGCAAAATTTCCATTAACTGGAAGGTTAGGTTAAATCGGCACCTGTAGCATACCAGACTAACCATTCTGATCACCCACGGTGGGCCTCATGTAAGTTGGATGGATAATTACAAATATGGTAATTTACTAGAGAAGTTAAACCATCCTTCATCGGTAGTTCCACCGTACATGGAATCCTGATCTGGTGGGCCACGTGTATACTGAACTGATAAGATTGCGTAGATTGGACGATCATGACCGTCCAGTCAACAGGCATGTGCCTGTACAATGTGAACTGCTTACCTTTTGCATGTACAAGTGCAGGTCAAATAAAGTGAACGTCAATGGAAAACCCTAAAAGGTGATTTTAGAGCGTCTGCTTGTCAGAAGTAGAAAAATTCTATTTTCCTGTATACTAATTGTTCCATGTCATTACTGACGTTGTCATCACTGTTACGTTAAATGCAGTGTGTAATGATGTGGCCCAATCGAACTGCAACAAGTTAGATCCAGATTCTTTTAGATCATGTTGACATATATTATTTACTAAAATGTATTATTTCTTAAGAAATTTCAACCTAAGGCATAGTTAGTCACAATTCTTACTTAAGGCATTAATGATGTCATGCATTTTATTTTTTCATTTCTTTCTAAAATACATATAAGTTGTACATTATTACTTTTTACCTCGACTTTCATAGAATTGAGTACTTCCTTTTTGAAAAGCTGTTTGAAAAGGATTAACTTAAATTTGTGACCTCAACTATGATTTATGTGGTGTACCCATGCGGTTCATCCATTTTATCGCAACATTTTAGGGCATGAGCCTAAAAAATGAGACAAATTCAACGCTCAAGTGGCCCACACCATAGGAAATTGTGGTTGTAAAATGGCCGCCATCGAAAAGTTTATCCTTCTTAGACTTGCAAGATTGTTTATTTGTTATCTAATCTTTTCATCAAATTACTCATGTTTATACAAAGGGAAAACACAAATATCAGCTTGAACCTAAACTTCTAGTGCCCAGGGCTTCGCATGGCTTCCTCTACTTGAGCTTTTCATTTGCTTCAATTTTGGGGTCATGTCCTAAAATCAGCCTGCAAAATGGATGGACAGCGTGACTACGCCACATATATCATGGCCCCACATGAAATTGGCACCCACCTCAATTTTAGCATACAAGTAGCAAGCCATCATTGAAAAAAGTGTACCAATTACTTTGATAATTAATCATTATAGAGATTTACCACAGTAGATAACAAACAGCCCCTTAGGAAACTGCGGATCATGCTGGCCAGTGTTGATTACCTAGTATGAATGGACAGCCTCATCGAGGCAAGCTTTACTACAGATTAGCAATATTTTCGTGATTATCAAGATTTTGAACAAATACCATTGCTATTACGCTTTACTTTTTTCCCATTATCTTCTCTTTCTTTTTTTCTTTCTTTGGAAGGAGGTGAGAGCACACCGCCTGAAATTTAGCTGGATTCAACAACCTCTTGCACGCAACCTTCATGTAACAGATTGAGTGGCAAGGGACAGCCGACCACAGATAAGATCCAAGGCAACACCTGCAACAATCGGACCAAATTACCCAAAGCACCCACCATATAACTACATACCAGCTTACTACCCCAACAGCAGAGACACCGCTGCATTAGCAGCAATCACAGGCAAACCATTCCTTGCATACCAACTACTCAAAACACCCACCATATCTCCAAATCACGCAAATACAACATAACTTCCACAGTTGCCTCCACTAATAAGCTAGCAACATCATTCCAAGGTGACTTAGCCCGTCATTATTCTACTGTGTGCTTGTCATTTTTCTAAGACGACTTAGCTAAGCAGTAGTTTAGTTTAGTTACTTTTTGAGACATGTCTCTTTTTCTTTTTCTTTTTCTTTTTTCCTTTTTAGTTTGGTTAGCGATGGATGTTCAGTGAAGAAACTAGGACATACATCCCATGACAGCCGTGAAATTTCTAGGTTAATCATGCATGTTTTAGAAGTTGTTGGATGATTACATTTTTCAGGAAGATAAAAAATATATATAATTGCGTTTTCTTCTATTCTTCTTCTTCTTCTTCTTCTTCTTCTTCTTCTTCTTTATTATTATTTTTAAAGTGGACGCATGCCACCAGAATTTCATTGAGCATCAAAATATACAGACATTCGGGTGGGTCCCTACAACAAGACTGCGGACCACACCTATCATATCTCCACAAGATCTGCGGACCACACCTATCATATCTCTTCTTACCTAACTCCAAATACTACGGATAAAAAAAATCAAATGAAGACCACCGTGTATTCCTAGGGGTGACCATGGAAGACGACTTGCATGTAACCCGGGGTAACAGGAATTCACTGTCACCCAAACTCTGTGGGGCCACCACGATGTTTGTGTTACATCCACTCCCTCCATCCATCTGCTACGCCAACCCATTTTAGGACAAATTCGCAAGCATGAGGGAGATCCAAAACTCAAGTGGGCCACACTGCAAGAAACAGTGGGGATCGAACGCCCACCATTCAAACCTTCTTGGGGCCACTGAAGTTTTGGATGAGGATGATATTTGTGTTTTCTCTTTATCTATATTTGAATCACCTTATATACGGGTTGGATGGCATATAAACATCACGGTGGGCCTCAGGAAAGTTTCAACGGCTGGTGTTTCCATCCTCCATTTCCTTGTGGTGTGGCCCACCTTAGTTTTGGGTCTCTCTCATGTTTGGGTTCGTTCCATCACATCAGATGGTGAAACAGATGGACGGAGCGGATATAACAGAAACATTGTGGTGGGGCCCATAGAACTTGGGGTTATTAGGATTCCTGTAACCCGGTGTTACAGGCAAGTCGTGTGGGTGGCTACGAGCCAGGCTGGTCCGTTGGGTTTTTGGGTCCGGCTCGATAATGGTCGATCTTAGTCCTGTGACAGAAGCTTGCAAGTCAGACTTTGGGCCAGGTTTTGAAGGGGAACGAATGCCTGCGACCCTATGGCTCAGTGGTAGACTCACAAGTCATGGGTTCACCCATTGTGGCGGGCGTGCGTGGGGTGTGTGAGTGCGTGTGAATAAAAAAAATTGATAAGGGTGAGGTAACACTATCTTCGGTTAGGCCATGACTGTGGGGCTCACCTTGACATATGTGTTGTATATCCATTCCGTACATCCATTTTGCTGGCTAATTCGAGTGCATGCCCTAGATTAAAATGAAGCAGACCCAAATCTCAGGTGGAGCACACCATAGGAAACAGTGATGATTGAATGGCCACCATTAAAAACTTCTCCATGGGCCACAAAAGATTTTGATCAAACTGATATTTGTGTATTCCATTAATCCATGTCTGTGTGGCCTTATCAACAGGTTGGATGGCTGCTATACATTATGGTGGGCTCTAGAAAGCTTTTAATGTTGCGCATTCAATCAACTATATTTCCTGTGGTGTGGTCACATAACATTTTGATATGCTTCATTTTTAGGCTCAAGCAGCCCAAAGATGAGCTGGAAAATGGATGGATGGCATGAATATACAACACATACATCTAGCTGAGCCCCACAGTTTTTTTTTTTTTTTTTTAAAGGTGAAAGCCACTAGATATGTATTGATGGGAGCAAAATGTACAATTGAGATTCAGGTTGGCCCCACAAGGGTTGGCCAGACCTATCATATGGAAAAAGAACAAACAACAAAATTTACAAAGCGAACGCAATAATTGGAGTCAACTAGTGAAAAGGCTGAAGCACTGAATATTAACAAGCAGAGCTGAGAGGACCTCTCAGGAAAAGGATAAGTTGCACAGAAAAACCGGGGGTGACAGACCCTGCCCACATAGCAATGAGAAAGCAGGAACTGCAGAGAGCCTAAATCAGCCGATCCCAGTTTTGGGTCTGAAGAGCCTAATTTGGCCAAGATTAGCTTTATCTAGCAGCATCGAGCCTCTAGTGGGCCGCGGGAGGTCATTTGGCTCGAGGAAAAAAGAGTTGGGAGCACCCATGCTCGCTCATTTTGCAAGACTGTCGGCCACCAAGTTCCTTTCTCTCAGAGTATGAGTAAATCTGATATTAAGGGCTGGACTAGCTGCTGAACCGATCCCAAAAGGTACCAAATGTTCCAAGAGGAATGGTTGTTCGAATTACTCACAGCATCGAAGATCACTCTGGAGCCCCATAGTTACAACATGACCAAACTTTGAGGAACCTAATTCACTTTGGTTTTGAAGTAGAGTAAGAAATGGGCCATGCCGTTGCTTAGGTTTGGCAATGCGCTCTGTGATTCCTCATATAAAATTATTGACTCTAGAGATGTTGTAATATGGAGAAGATAAAGCACAAACAGAATCGAAAGCACCCCTTGTTTTAAAGATGGGTTAGGCCCTTGCATGGGTTTGGCAAAATATTGTATTGATTCTCAAGCTGAAGAGTATTAGCCCTTGTACGATGATATATAATGGGAAGGCTTGGGCCTGAAATCAAACGTCTAGTTTCTTTTAGGCCCAATTACTTAAATTGGCCAAGCTTGAGCTTATCCAGATACAGACCAAATCATGTCTGACGCCACCCTATTAAAATTTATTGAAATTTTAACAAAACCTACCCGAGGATCAAGCATAAAACCTACATGTGGGAAACCACATCAACCAACCTTTCTATTGTAGACTGCAAATGGGTCAAAACAAACTCTACCATTAACTTTTGTATGGCCCATGTTTGAATGGTCCAAAACCCTAGATTTTTCATATATCACATTGGGTTCCATGTCTTTGGCTGTGAAGGAGCTCGACGGTGATTATAAGAACTGGGTCACCTTTGTGGGTCCCATGAAGAGTCTTCCAACTAGGTGACTTCCCAACTCAACATTGTTTTCTTAAAGCAATGCCAGATTTTATTTACCTAGAAATAATTAATTAGTCTCACTAACCATTACATCACTTATCTTGTTTCCCAAATTGGTATCGAACTATATTAAAAATATGTGATTTGATCCCATTTGAAGCCTGTGTATTGAGTCAGCTTTCCAATAAGCCCCAGATTATGCAATTTTGGCATCATTTAAATAAGTTATGACTAATTTTACAAGGATGTATATGTTGTGATGGGAATACAAGTTAGAATAGAGTAGCATTGAATCTTATTAGTCATATTTACATAACAAGTAGGAATTTAGGAATAAAAACAACTCTACCTAAAAGAGGAAGATGGGTTTTTGGAATTTATTATTACTTTAGTATTATTAAAGAAAGAAGGGCGCTTGTTTTTTTTTTAGTCGTCTGACTGCATATTTTTCCTTGTTGGAATACTCGTGAAAAGCACATTTTTCCTTTCATGGACTGTTTTCTTCTTCGTTGTCACATTCTTGAATGACTATCCAATTGAGCTTTTTCAAACCACATCATTTTTAACCTTTAGCAGCAACTATTTTGACATATCTGCTATGCATAGCCAATTTGAGCAGCAAATTAAGATTAATTCTACGCAGAAAATTTTCTCCCTGTTAAAGCTTGTAATTGCTAAGAAGCTCCTGGGGGAAATAAAACTCAGCATCTTCGAGCTTGGATTTAATGTATGTCATTCTAACATATCCATTTCTTAAACGAACTTGAATTTTTTACAATCAACTGCTAAAAATTGAGATAACACGACTTCAATGATGGGCCAAACCTAAAATCCAATGGTCACAAAGATATGTATCTTGAATTGAATGATGTGTAACACCATACTAATTACAAGTCACCTCCCTTTTTAAATATCTAATTGTATCTTTCCTGAGATTGTCTCTTCCTGCTCATATTTCCAATGTGAGTTATGTCTTCTTCAGTTCTACACAGGGCTTTCCTTAATACTTTTTTTATTTAGTTGTTAAAGTCAGGATTAAAGATGCGACTCAATGGGTTTGAAAAAAAAAAGTACTTAAAACGTAACCGCGTGTGGGATGCCTGATGCTAGACCAGTGTTAATTGTCAAATTACATCCACTAATTTAATAAAGGACCAATGTTAATTGTCAAATTACATCCATTAATTTAACCAAGTTTAAGAATTTTCATCGGATGTCCAGTGGCAAGAATTCCCATATTCACATGAAATATAGCTTTTAGTCAATCAATATAGTCGGTAGTTGAAACTGGTAAGCGTGTTGGAACATACATTGCAACGTCCCTTTTCCTAATTCCACTTGCACACCGAAGAATTAGTTGAAATCTAGCCCATTTCGTTCTGGAGATTCCGACCTGACAAGTAAAATTGTTTGACTTTTTAATCTGAACTAAGCATTAGGTACAACTTCATGATAAACTTAGATCTTCCAAGCAAGGTGTTTTTTTTTTTCTTTTTTTTTTAAACACCCTCACCAGCCACACACCCACGCATGCCTTAGTGGGATTTCACCACTATGGGTTTCGAACCCAAGACCTCGTGTTGAAACTCCTCAAAGTCTACCACTTAGGCAAGGACCGGAACCCAAGCAAGTTTCAGGTATGCATGTGTGCCTGTGTTTGGATGTGTAAGCCTCTACATGCGTGTGGAATTAGCAAATCCCTTCATTTTATTTGGAAACTCCTGATTGATTTGCACGTACCCATTTCTTGCTTTGGGAATTGATATAGTACATTTTCGAGTATCTAAAGTTGGAAGAAAGAGTTTTTAAAAAAAAATTTTAAAAAAAAAAATCCTAAGTGAAATCAGTGTATACATTGATCAAGCCATTTATGATAAATTTCCTCATCTCCTTAAGCCCTTCATTGGATGAAGGGGGTCCACTTATCCGACCCCACTGCTTATCTTTTTGAAAGGTGGACCACCGGTAGATGTAGCATGACTATCCAGGTACATGGCAGAGTTGCAAATGTGACCCATGCTTCCGCGTCCAACGGCAACACACATTACCGTGTGACATATTAGTGCAATTGACTTTGACTCCAAAAGTTTCTCGATGGGACATTTTAGAATACTTTAAATGAAGGATTTCATTAAAATGGATGGTCTTATTAAAAGGTGTCCACGTACGATGCATCTATTGCAAAAATCCAAATCAAACCAGTTTAAATACCTGTTTATCTGGACTCCAGAAATTATCTTATACAGCTGTTATACAATAAGCTACAATACATCCATTAACTCTTCAACGTGTCAAATGTGTAGAATATCGTACGATACTATGTGTGGGCCACACCATGATGATATTCTGGTATGAAAATCTGTCTGATCTGCACAAAGAGTGGGACCAACGTCAGCTGGCGGTTTGATTTAGTTCACTGGGGCTGCCCCACCTTATGCGTCAGTTGGCCTTGATTTTCATATCGCGTGATCGTCATGGTGTGGTCTGCCTTTCATAAAAATAGATTATTTTAGATATTTGACACGATGGATGGAAAAATCGATGTAAGGTAACATATGTTACAGCAGCTGTATCTGATCATTTCTCATTTGTCTCTTCTGTTTCCGTTTTAATTTGCTTGTCTACAAACTCATGTCTTGATTACGGGAGCAGATCTAATGCAAATCTTTCATGAGATCCACCTGTCCATCAGGTACGTTTGCCTCATTTTAACCATTGAATTCAAAAACCATCATGATTTACCAAATCTTAATTAAAGAAGCCATCCCATGCCTGCATTAGTTTTGTGTAGGACCCACTGATGTTTCTATTGCATCTAGTCCATTCATACAATTTGCCTCATCAGGATAAAGAATTACCCTAAAATCATAATATTCTAGTACTCAAAGTGAGCCATGCCACATGAAAATAGAAGTTTTAGGTATGGTCTTGTTCGAGTGGCCACATGAGCGTTGAATCATCCTGATTTATGGGATCAAAGTCTAACAAAGGATGCTGTACATGATGGATGGCATAGATTTTATGTACGTTAAGTCGTTTCTAGCATGTTAGTGAAAGTAATTCTGGTAGGTATATCTCACCACTGAAAAACGGTTGAAGGGAATCTAGCAAAAGTCTCCAAATGCTAAGTTTTAGAAATCCTGGCGTTTAGGATATCTTAAGTTACTTAAGATGAGTTACTTATGCCTCAAGTAGCTTATCTTGATGTCTATTTATTAAGGTGAAGAGATTAAGTTACTTTAAGTAAAAAAATAATTTAAAAAAAAAGTTACTTATAATTAATCTTAAACCAAACTTACTTATCTCAGATAAGTTGCTTACTACTTATTTGGTGGGGTATCCAAACAGGCCCAAGAGTCCCTCCCACCATTTACTGATGGTAGGAAAATGAGGGCACCAAGTGGACGGATCGGTTGATGCGCACATGGTGGATACTGGGTACAATTTGACCCATGGATTTTAGAATAATTGCACCATGGATCTGTATATTAATTACCAGAGGGCTATTAGTCTCCACGCCTTAGAGCGTAGTTTGATGATGTTTTCGATCCATGATCCATCTGGCAATGAAGTTTTCAATGACACACATTTGACTCAGTCCGTAAAACACCAAAGCTCTTGGATACCCTCTACGTTGTATACGTGAAATCCATCTGTCTATCAGGTATTTCCTGGCATATAGAAAAGCTCAGATCCCATTTATAAAAATAAAATAAAAACACTTATATTAGCCGCACCAATGAAAACAATGTAGAATTATTCCTGAAACCTCCAAATTTAGAGTGTGTGGCTCAACTAAGTTCAGATCAGGCCGATTTTTGCATTTTGCCCTCATCCTTGTAAGCTGAACCTATGAACATGTGTGATAAAAGATCCCACACACAAACCCATGGTTGGTGTCTCATCTCCTTTGTTTTCTGTGGTGTAGCTCACATGAGTTATCTTTCTGGATGATTTTCTGCGCTAGGTCCTAGCATTGAGGACCACACATGATGGATGGAGTAGATGTTACACAGATAACACACTCGGCCTGCAAAGCTCGGGTGTTTTGTATTTACGGCTGCATGAAATAGTTGTTTTAGAAGATTCCAGTCCATCCATATGAAGGAACGACTCTTGAGAGATGGCAATGGACATCTCCTGTACTAAAGCACCCTAGCTAGCCCTTCTCAATGGTTAAGATTAAGCTGATCATCCAAATTAAATAAATCCCAATCTGGAACTTTTTTCAGTTGATCGGTAACACATGTCACTGTAACCATCTATTTTCAGGCCAGAATTGAAACGTTCTGATTGTCCTGAAGTATATTTTCAGCACAAGGCATTTCCAAATTGGGCCAAATATATACATCACTTGTCTGTATCACTGCACCATTGGGCTTGGATCAAGTGTCCTATAATTCCTACCCCATAATAAGCATGCATGGTGTAACAATTCTCTGACATCTATCCACGCTCATCAGAGAAAAACCAAAGGTTGGATGTCCAGGATCTTCCAATTTTGAGACTTTGAGCGTATGGTCTATCCAAACTACTGGCAGTTGGATAAATGGTCTGGATCATTTGACATTGTGCTTCACTTCTATGGATTCACGGACCGAGGATACTGTTAATATCATCCCGCCGTGGATGCTGTAGATAGCCTTCCACTGGACAGCTGAGATGGAAATAGGCAACGCGACAAAATTGGATGGCTGTTTTTTAATCTTTTGTCTATGACTTCTAGATTCTCAATGAATCTAGTCTGTTCATTCAACCTTTATGTTCTATCTATAACATGGATTTGCACATGGGTACGGTCCACCACAGTCCGTCGGAACATTATATAATAATTCTTACTGAAATGGCCTCTCGATGTATACTCCAAACGGAGCTTGGCTAACTGCACACGCCCCCAAATATACATGTTAAACCAATGTACACGCCCCCACATATACCAGTAGACAGGTGCAATATCCAATCCATCCATCAGAACTGTACCATTATTTAGATACCCTCTACTTAGGTGGGCCAGAATCAAATGAACAAATGTATAGTTTTGAAAAGATTGACCGAATTTTTCCAACCATTCAATTATTTCTAATTTTTCTACCGATTGAGTGGACAAATTTATATTTTTAGAGTAGCATTTACATAGAGTTCCATATGATGGATGGCTTGGATTGAACCCGTCTGTGATGAGGAGATATGTGGGGTCGTGTGCATTAACCAGCTTGTACACGTGCGTGGCTTAGCAAAGGTCCTCCAACAATATATTATGCTATATGGGTTCTGTTTATGTCCAACTACATTCCCTCCGTCCTAAAATACAGTACAAGAACCAAGGGAGATCTCTTGGTGGGCCCCACCAATTGTGGTACGATTCGACAAATGAAAAAGAAACAAAAATGTTAAGAAGTCTTCTTGGTCGGCCCCACCAATTGTGGACTTTTCCACCGTTGATCTTAAAGTCGCCTTCCCATGTTAAGATAAAATTGCCGTGTCCTGCATGAAGGGCAATAAGATTTTTGGAATTTGGGTAGAAGGGTGTTGTGTTGAGAAGATGGTGAGAGCTCCTTGTTGTAAGAAGGTTGGATTGAAGAAGGGGACATGGACACCAGAAGAAGATGAGATGCTCATGGCTTACGTTGAGAGAAATGGACCTAGGAACTGGCCAACTCTTCCTAAAAAAGCAGGCAATTAAACATGCAACATCCAGGGGCTCTAATTTTCTCTATTCTCTCTGTTGTTTAAAAATGCTTGGGCTCAGAAAATTTCTAGATTCCAGCACTGTGTTTAATTTCTTCTTCTTCTTTTTTTCTTTTTTTTCTTTTTTTTCCTTGCAGGCTTATTAAGGTGTGGGAAGAGTTGCAGATTCAGGTGGATGAATTACTTGAGACCAGATGTTAAAAGAGGGAACTATAGCAAGGAAGAGGAAGAGACTATCATTGAATTGCATGAACTGCTTGGTAATCGGTATGGATCGATCAACTTTCACTTTGTAAGAGCTTTCCGTTTCTTTTCTTTTTCTGCTTTTTAAATCTGAATGTTAGGCATGATTTTCAGTAGTTTGCTAGCCCGTAAGCCTTCAGAATCAAGAGCAGATTCAAGTTCGGATCCAGATTTGAATTCATATCAATATTAGAAACATGAATTTTACAAGGTTCTTTGTATCATCGTCATTATCTAAGCCTTATCTCAACCACTTTGAGTTAGGTAAAGCTTCTTTATATAATAAGTAGGGAAAAAAAAAACCATTTTATATCAATAGACCCAAATGGCAACATGCACTCAGGGAGCCTCACCATACACCTTCAGGAACGCTTGCCAAGTGAGTGATCTCTTGCTTTCCATCAGGTGGACAGCAATTTTGAGTTCTTGTACTAAAAATAATATTGCTTGACTAACTCTCCCTTTGTTGTATATTGGGGCCAACGAGAGGAGTGAAAAGGCATGATTTTCGAGCTGGAAGATCTATCTGCTTTTTTCTTTTCTTTTTTTCTTTTTTTTAATAGGTATAGCTGGAAGATCTATCAGTGTGCACTAATGGAAAGCTTGGATCCTGCATGTACACCATATGGAGTTATTTGATACTCTGGCCTTGTAAGACGCATAACTTGCAGGCACATAGAATAGCTATACCTAGCATGTATTAACTCAAATTAAACTAACTAAATTGTGAAACTCATTTTCGTTAAGGGTTAGTTATTTTTTTATTTTTATTTTTTAAAATCAAAACCCAGCGGAAAATAAAAGTTTGGAAAAAAATCAGATTTAATCTTAATTAACTTAAAGATCTTCATTTAGATATTATCACGTTTCTATAAACAAAAAATCCAACTCCTATAAGGATTATCATGATTAATGTCGTTTATAGGCGAAGGATGTCGATGCAGATCCTTCATGCCAAAAAGGTCTTTCTCCATTCTATCCCAAAAGTAGGAATAGTCCCACATGTAAGCCCTAGAGTAGGGCCAGGCTGACGCACGAGAACCATATGGGCCAGGTTAGCAATCCAACCGCCGACTCCACATGTTCCACACGTGAAGAGGGAGAGATTGGAATATCTTTATTATCTACTTCTTGCTTTCTTTTTCTCTAAAAGTGATGCTTAAAGGGGCTTAGGACATCAAGGCTTTCTTTTTTTATTTTATTTTTTCACAAAGGCTGGAGCACACCACCTTTTCTATCATCTTGCTCAAAGATATGATCTATATGTAACGAACAGTTAGGGTTGCAGGTAAAATACCTTAATGGTAATCCATCATCTACAAAATTCAAAGTGCCCCATTGCGTCAAAAGTCAATGATCATGTAATAACCATGCATTCCAATTAATCAAATCCTGTCCACTGGCCATGCCCACATCCTTTACCGATATCCCATTTCGGCCTAAGGTATAAATAACAAGATGTTAACCATTAGATCTTCATAAAGCTCAACTTATGACAAATCAATGATTAAATTAAAATCTAAAGATTGAAAAACATTGAACTCACTAGGAATTAATGATAGCTATTGCGTCCACAAGTTAATCTTGTTCATGCATGATGGGCCACTTGATCTAGAGTTTGATACAATCCTACCCCTGCCAATATAATTGTCCAATAGGTTTAAAACAATGAATTCATTCCCATGGCGTGCGCGCGCGCACACACACACACATTTCTATGTGTGGTTGGGAGAAGGCTGGGGGAAGGCACATAGACTCGTTGTTGCACTTGATGGTGTACACCTTTGATCCTAACTCATCAACAATCCCCTCACACAGGATGACCAAAACAAAATAGAACAAGTTTGTCCTATAGCTAATTAAGTGATCATGGCTAATAGTTATTAATATCCATGGAACACAACTCTCTCTTGGCCATTCATTGTTGTGTCCAATCTCGAGTTTTGAATGACAACTAGAGGAGACCATCTCCTTAACCCATTTTCATAACATGTTTTTGTTTGACAAATATTAATGAAGCTACTGAATAAATGAATGAATGCACCATTACTTATGAGAGTTTGAGAGTATAAACATTGGTTTTTGAGGGCACAATCCCAATACTAAGTTGCTGTCAAAAAATAAGATTGGTTGAATGACCTAACCTCTGATTTTTATTTTTATTTTAAAAAAAAAATAAGACCATTGGAAATTTTTTATTTTGAAATGTCCAGTAAATGGCCAACAATCTAATAATTAGATCAGCAGATAACCATAATATTGTTTTACGATGCATGTACACTAGAACCCATAGTTTGGATTACTAGTTTAATTTTCTTATGTGTTGAGGGTCACACCTGTTTTAGAATAATTCAATTTGGAAAAACAATAACCAACTGTCTATATTCACGGGGGAAGGGGGGAACACATGTAAACCACAAATCACCTTGTCAACGTAGCCTGTGTAAATCTACTCAGCATTTCACTGCTTTGTTAAGATCCAAAGATTTTGAGTTACATTCAGATCCAAATAATTACATAACTGTATCTTACACTCCTTGTTTACAGATGGTCTATGATCGCGGCAACTCTACCAGGAAGAACTGACAATGAAATTAAAAACGTTTGGTACAGCCACCTGAGAAAACGGCGAAAACAAAATCTAATGACCCAGGAAACCAACAAGCCCGCCATGGAAATATCCATATGTAACGTAGGGGCTTCAAAGGAAACGTTAGGATCTGTCCTCTCACCCTTGAATGTTCCAACCATCCCAAGATCCGAAAATTCCAGCTACATTCACATGTACCAGCCACAGTCTTCTGCCAATTCGTCTCCGATAAGCAGCAATTCCTTGAATTGCAACAGAATCACCGTGGAAAAATATATTGATTTGTCTGCTACAGTGGAACAATTGCTTCAGCCGCAGTTCTCCCCAGTTTTGAACGGAGATTCCGAGTTTCCAAGTGACCCGTTCCAGGACGATCTCAGAAGTTTTTGGTTAAATCTCTTGATGGAAGCGGAAAAGTATGAAGAAGATCCGATGATCTGATTGCAGTTTCGGGCCGTTTGGTTGGTTGGTGGCAGTTTTGTGGAGGGAAAATTATTTGAATGTTTTGTATTATATCATGTTTGATATTTGACTGGGAAACTGTTACAGTGGTCTTTGCTGCATGGGAATACTATTGATAGTGTCCCGCACACATTTCATAGGTAATCACAACGATGGGATATGATCATCCAAACCATCCAATCAATAGCTTATAAAATTAATGGCCATGATCATCTAATAGAAATTGGCACAAGTGCTGGATACTCATTCAGCCATTCAAACATGTGATGGACGGCTTTCAGGATCCAATCCCACTTAAATCCATCCACTCCCATCGGTTCCCACGCCAAACACGCCCTAAGGAATCTCTTTAATCAGAAAATCATAGCCATCCCATCCATGTCATACGGGAACGGGTTGTAAGAAGCAAGGCCAATTCATGGATGGATCAGATTATCCAATTCCCTAACAATCAAACTGCGTACATCTGGCTAGAATGAACTCGGACCATGCCCCTCTCCTCATTTCCTTACGAGGCCCATCCTGCAGGCCCCACAGCCCTTCCGATTTCAACGCATGTGGCTGCTTGATGTCTCCTTCTCCCATACAATCGAAGAGGCTTGGCCCCGCCAATGTCTGATCATCCCATGACAAACCTTCTCCTTAAGCTCAAGAAAGTTAAGACAAGTCTAAAAATCTGAAATTGCGATGTTTTCGGGAACATCTTCCATAACATTAAAGCTACCGAACAGGAATTATCTCAGCTAGAAGCCATGGCCTAGGCCCCCTCCTCGAACATCGCTGCGGAAGAAATTGGTGAAGCCAAATCCAAGCTTGCCCTTTTGGAACTAGCTGGTGAAATATTTTGGAAGCAGAAGTTTCGCGAAAACTGGTTGTCGGAAGGCGACAAGAACACAAAATTCTTCCACCTCTCCACCTCCGACAAAATCAGAAGATCAGGTATTCTTCAAATTAAGCTTGCCTCAAGGGAGCTATCGTCCGACCAAGCCTCCATCAAGCAAGAAGCAGTCCGTTATCTGCAAACGCTGCTGTCCGTTGAGCCTGCTGAGGACCACAACGCAACCCCCCCCCCCGGTCATTCACTGTCCCCTCCCTTATCTCTGAGGAAGATAACTCTCTCCTCCTGCAGTTGCCTTCAATTGAGGAAGTCCATCAGGTAGCTGCTGCCCTCCCTCCAGATGGGACGCCCGGCCCTGACGGCTTTTCTGGGGCCTTCTTTTCTAGTTGTTGGAATATAGTGGGCGCAGACATCCATAAAGCAGCAGTGGATTTCTTCCAAGGGGGCAGCTTTCCCAGAGCATTCACGTCCACTCTGATAGTCTTCGTGCCCAAATCCTCAAGCCCAAAATTGTTCGCTGATTATCGCCCAATCAGTTTGTGTAATTGCATCTATAAGATTTTTGCTAAAATCGTGGTGAACAAGTTAAATTTCGTCCTCCCTAAGCTGATCTCTCTGGAGCAGGGAGCTTTTGTTAGGGGAAGATCGATAGCGGAGAACATTACTATAGCCCAAGAAACTTTCAGAGATATTAATAGAAAGGTGCGTGGAGGGAACCTTCTATTAAAGCTTGACATGGAGAAGGCTTATGACAGAGTAGATTGGAATTTCTTAAAGCAAGTCTTTATCCAGTTCGGTTTTGTGCCTTCTTGGGTCAAGATGGTTGAGTCCTACTAGGATAACAACTGATTTTCTGCGCTGGTTAACGGAGAAAGTTGCGGCTTCTTCAAGTCCTCTCGAGGCTTGAGACAGGGTGACCCACTATCTCGTAGCCTATTTATCCTGGTGGCAGAGGCTTTCAGCAGGGGCTTCTCTAAGTTGATAGTTGAGGGGCAATGCTTGCCGTTCAAGATGAAGCAAGCTACCATCAAATCACACACCTTCTTTATACTGATGATATGGTTCTTTTCATTAACGGAGCTCGCCGTTCGATCCTTGCGGTCTGATCCTTCTTGTCAAGCTATCAGTTGGCTTCGAGGCAAAGAGTGAACATGCGGAAAAGTGCATTCTACTACTCGTCTAAGCTTTCTCCAGGCATGGTCAAAAGTATTGAGAGGATTTTGGGCTTCGGGAAGGCCCGTGGAGGGCTCACATACCTAGGGGTCCCCATAGTCCAAGGGAGGATGAAGTGCAGTGACTTTAGCCCTTTAATTAACAGAATTTTAGGTAAAATTCAAGGCTAGAACGGCCAGCTCCTCTCACAGGCTGGGAGGCTGACTCTCATCTCCTCGGTCCTCAGCAGCATGCCACTGCACTCTATGTCTGCCTAGATTATCCTGTCTAAATTACTGCAATCTCTCGATAAATCATTTACCAATTTTTTATGGGGCTGGCGGGATGGTAGAAAAAAGCATCATTGGAAGAACTGGAGAGCCGTTTCCACCCCAAAGGAAGAAGGTGGGCTAGGGATCCGGAAGTTGAAAGATATGCTGCTTGCGCTTCATCTCAAGATGGCTTGGGGAATCAGATCCAGTTGCGCGAAAAGCCTTTGGGCAAAATTGGTAGCTTCCAAATATCAGGCATCTGACATGTCTTCCAACATGTTCAGATCAAGCAGCGGCTGCTCTCCTTTCTGGAATAACCTTGTGAAGCTATTCCCCATCCTAGACAGAAACACTCAATGGGAGGTGGGTCGTGGTAGCTGTAATGTCCGACAATGCAACTGGTCCGAGCTGGGCCCTTTACAGAGCATTTCTTCAATTCAAATCCCTTCCAATCTCAAAGGGCTAGTTGTGGCTGATTTCCTTGGCCCTCAAGGCCTAAAACAGGATGTCCCCTTTGCTCTCCCGGATTGGATTCGGGCTCATATCCAGCCAGGAGGTTTCTGCAGCTCTGACAATGAAGATGGCCGAGTCTGGCCTCATGGTCCTTCAGGGAAGTTCACAATTAAATCAGCTTGGGGCGTGATTAGAGAACATGATTAGAAGAAATCCTCGTCTAAATGGATGTGGCACCCAATAATCCCTCCGAAGATTTCAGTGTTCTTATGGAGAGTTTTGCACCGTGCTTTGCCGACCGATGAAAACGTCCAAAGAAAAGGGATCATCCTAGCATCTAAGTGTGAATGCTGCAACTCGGATCGATCCTCTCTCCCCTGCTCCGAGACGTTGTCCCACCTTTTCTTGCACGGCAACACTGCTTACAGAGTGTGGAACCAGCTAGCCAACTTGCCCAACATCTCTATGTCTGCCCACTCCTCCATCCAGGACCGTCTCCAATGGTGGTGGACTTAATCCTTTCCCAGCAGGTTCTCCTCTTCCTCCCTTCGTCTGGCCCTAGCTTTCCTACTCTGGGAAATTTGGAAAGCCAGAAATGGAGCCAGGTTTGACGTGCTGAGGATTTCTATCCAGGGTGTGCTAAGTTCTTTTCTCAGGTGGATGGTCTCCCTCTCCTTGCTGCCCCAATCTCTTTATTTCCCAGGCTCCGCTCCCCCTGACCATTCTCCCATCTCTTGGCACTCCGCTCCCCTCCCGTCACCTCGATGTGAGTTGGTGAAATGGTCTAAACCCCCTGAGGGCTGGTACAAGCTGAATATCGATGGCTTTGCTATTGGTAATCCTGGACCTACTGGGGGCGACGGTATTTGTAGAGACAAAAATTGCTCGCTACTATTTGCCTTCTCCAACAGTTATGGTGTTGCCTCGAACAACAGGGCGGAACTTTGGGCCTTTCATGATGGTGTGGAAAGGTGTGTCAGATTCGGTTTCTCCAACGTCCTTGTCGAATCGAACTCGAAATGGGTAGTGGATTGTGTTTCTTTGCAGTCCTTTGTGGCTTGGAAATAGAAATATTAGATATCCATGATTAAGTCTCTTCTCCAAAGGGGATCCTTTTGTGTCGCCCTCATCCCCAGAGAGGCCAACGGTCCAGCAGACAATTTGGCCAGACAGGGTAGTTCATCCCAAGAAAGTCATTCCTATTCTGAGGCTTCTCTCCTCCCTAGATTAACTAGAGGTAAATATCTTCTGGATAAGGCTGGGTTGGGCTCAATTAGGAAGTTAAAAAGGTCTATATTGTACAGGATATGATAGGCGGGCCAGCCCCTTTTGTCCCTGGTCTTTGCTCGAACATCCTCATTGTAATTTTGCGACATCAATGGAAATATTTTTCTTTAAAAAAAATAATTTAAAAAAAAAATCAAACTGCAAACATACCATACAAAAACAACAAACAGAAACTAGCACAAACAATATCCGGAGAAAAGATCTTATCCAGCAGATGTATCTGAAGTTACGACATTGGCCATTCTTTTCCTCTCAACGTATGAAATACATATATCACATCCTACAAAATAATAGGCCACTGCGTGATGATCACTTGGTATGAAAATTAGGTCCATCCACATGGAGTGGGACACAAGGTGAATTTTAATAAATTAATTCATAAGATTATCATAATAGGAATTTTTAAATTAGTAGCCAACCAGCAGATGGTGATCCCACAGGGTGAACGGTCTGATTGTAATGATGTATGCCACGTTTATGCAAAAAAATATGGAGGCATGACAACTAATGTGCCGCTAGAAGCACCTGATCAGCTCTCCCTTAACACCAATCGCTCTTTGTTAATTACTTGACCGTAGTTGTCAGCAAATGGCCCTAGCTGGGCGCACATTGTAAGAGCCACATAAAATGTGTATTAATTGAATTAAAATTTTAATTTTATAATTAAAAATAAAAATATACTTAATACATTGGTAGAAGTGCTTTTAGTATAGGGTAAGGTTAAAGGATTAATTCCTAGTATCGCATTATTTAAAATTTCACGTAAGACTATAAAATCTTAGAGGAATCTTCTTTTAGATGGCTTCTCTCTAAGAAAGAGGGGAGAATAGTAGAAAGAGGAATCCTAATGCAAAGAGCAAGAGAGAGAGAGAGAGAGAGAGAGAGAGAGAGAGAGAGAGGAGGCCTGTGGAGAAAGCTTCCGCCGGTAAGTTTTGAATTTTATCCCTTTTAATTTTTTTATTAAAAACTCCTATATCTACATCATGAATGGAGCGGAGATCATTACATCCATTATTTAGATTTATGCAAAGATTTAAACAAAGAAAAAGGCTTTTTGCGAGATCTCTTGCCATAGAGATTAGCTTTGGGCCATCTAACAATGTTAGTCAAATCAGTTTAAATCAAAGATTTCTAAAAGCCAAAACATATCACGGCCCCAAATTCTAGAGTGACCTAACTTTAGATTGTCCACAACAATATTTGAATAGCATTAATGATAAACCTTGCTATAAAACGATTGTAGATCTCGAAAATTTTTGATCTAAGCAATCCTTTAGTTATTCCAAACTTGGTGATGGAAAATCATTTGATGGTTTGAACCTAACCTAATATGGATATGATAAAACCATAAAAACTAAAGAAATAGGAAAATCCTAAAAAGTTTTGAAAACGGATTGTGTAACAGAACTTGGTCGACTTCGATCAATTGATCAAAGTTAAGCTTTCGATCGATCGAACATAACGATTTTAGTCCAACAACCAAAAGTTCAAATTAAAAATTTTTACTTGATTAATTAATAACTGATCTCGATCGATTGATAAATTCTTTGAGTGATCTCGATCGATCAAAAGCATCAATCGAAGATAGTGAAAATAGTCCAACGAGCAAATTAAATTAATTCTGATTTAGCTCGATCAATCGATGATGAGTTTCAATTGATTGAAAATGACAAAAAGTGTTCAGAGACTTAATTTGTTAAATTCAAATTTTCTTAATTTATGATCAACGGGTTCAATCGACAAACTCCTATGCTAATATAACAGACTATGAATTATGATGATGTAAGTAATAAGTTATAATATGTAGTTTGAATTATGTAATAGGGATACTAGACTTAAACCGACCATTCAATGATATTTTCTCTATTAAGTATAGGTGAGTGAATCCCAATATGTCTTATATCTGTACGATTAATATAGGTGTTATGATTGCTATATTTATTGTGTTACCATGCTAAGTTGATCCTCAACGTATGATTTCAAGCTTTGAACAATTATTACCATGAATTGAATATGTAGACATGCAAATCATTACGATCATGAATTCATTGTTTCCTCTTGTATAGAGAAATGTATATAGCAATTGCGTATGTCGATGCATTGGGCATTGAGCATACATCCATAGCGTTTCTAGATGATTTCCAGATAGATTTGTTACCGAATGCCCACGATTAGTAGAGGCATACTTAAGGAGTATATGCGGGCCTTGCCCATGCCTACCCATAGTAGAAGCTTACCAGGTGCAGACATGGGTTGACGGATATCTAATCCAAGTATACGATTATCCCACTTGACACATATTTCATGACATCTCTACATACATACTCATATCTGCACATATATATTTGGATGTTGCTTGTACTATCTTATTTTGGATGTGTATGAACCATGATGGGTTCACTCACTAGGTTGACCAGCTAATGTTGTAAAATGACAATCATACAGATGTACTTGAGACAAGAAACACAAATCAAATGTCGGAGAATGAGGCCTAATTGGCGGATGAATCCTAGAATCACTAGTTCCTTGATCTTTATTTCCAAAAAATATCATCTATCAACTCCAAACGATATACATTGTATTGTAAGTTAAGCTTAACCTACAATACAATGTGTGGGTCCTACTGTGATGTGTGAATGACATTTGGAAGGTCCATTAATTGTGGAAGGTAGACACCCCAAGAATCAGGCTGATATAAAAATTGTACAAGCCACTCCATGAATTTTAAGATTTTTGTGGGCCACACAATGACTGTTGGGACTGGTTTTTGGAGCATCTCATTGTTATGGTCGGGCATGCTTAATGCATGGATTCGAAGGAATACACACTCCCTGTGAAGGTTAGATGCCAAAAATTAGGCACACCATCGCATGAATTCTAGGTGATAGTTAATTATTTTCTATAATGTGGCCCACCTAATGACCGGATAGGCCTGCTTTTTTATCATCCCACGGTCATGGTGGAGCACATGATGGAATGCACATAACATGGTAGGCCCCACACAATTGTAGCTGAAAAGACAAGGTGAATAACTTTAACACTCACGTGAATAACATTGCAATCACAAGTGAACTATGTATGGTCTTTTAGAAGGCCTTGTACAGAAACCTCTACTTGAGAAATGGCCACGACCCAAATGCGGCTCTAATTCATCCATTTATCCGATAGAGTTTTCGTGCATGGTACGTGGAAATATAAAGATGTGTCTGATGAGCCGCACCAGGGCAACTTTGGGCTAAGTACCTTCCTAAGGTTTAACTTTTTTCTCTCAAGAGCAATTTACGAGTAACTATCATAAGATCCACTACATCCATCAGGCACGTGCCTAAGTTTAACCATTGAAACCCAAAAATGATGATCATAAAAATAAAATAAATAAATAACTAAGTAGGCCACATTACAAGAAATAGTTGGTATGGAACTCCCACCATTAGCTTTTGTAAAGCCCACTGTGGTGTTTATATACCATCTAATCCATTCATCTGATGTGCCTCATTGGGATCAACAAATTACTCAAAAATCACAGTATTCCAAAACTCAGTTTGCCCATACAGCATGAATTCAGAGGTTTTAGCTATAGTTTTTTAGGTGGCCCACTTGTATATTGAATCATCCTGAATGTTGGCATCAAGACCCAGAAAAGGGTGGTGTCCATGATTGACGGCGTGGATTTCATGCATGTTAACAAGTTTCTCCCAAGTTAATGAAACTAACCTCGGTAGGTACCCGGCATGTTTTCCGTACACATGATCCTTGTTCAAGAAGAGTTCTCACATCCATCGGAAAGCATTTTGTCGGTCGTACATATTACCGGCAGTTTGCTGGTCATTGAGACTGAAGGAATGGTCTGTTTGGACAAGTCCACCAGTTTAAATTTTAAATTGTAGTCCTTCCTTGAGATGTAATGGCAATTGTCCAGACAGCGATGTCTCGGATGAGACCACATACACATTGAATGGTAATATAAAGTTGGTGTCTATCTATGCTATCTAGGACCTTTGATCCTCTACTCATTATTATACCTTGTTATAGTGCCAACCTATATGTGGGTCCCACGTAGGGTAGATATGATCAGAGTGGTCCACATGGTGCTGAGGGATGCAGCCCCATTACAAATGAGGCCAGGATAAAACATTCGTTAGAGTATCACAACCACTCATACAAGGGCCTGCAAAATGGATGGCAAGAACATGTGTTGTAAGTGAACCCACTCTATATCACACCACAATAATGTAAACCCGAACCCACAATAAACTCGGATCAAATCTTAGGTGTTAGAAATTTGAATCTAACACTATCATCAATTTTTGCACTTTGCAAAAGCACAATAAACGAAAATAGAATAATATAATAATGCAGGATAACTAAATCAAAAGCAAATAATTAGTAAATAATTGACAAACATATAATCTTTTATGTGAAAAACCCTTATGGGAAAATTTAAGGTACAATGTGATAGAGATTCACTACCATAAAAACCATAGAGTTGTACAAACTCGCATTCTTCAATTACAGATTTACTTGATCTCCCCTATGATGCGCACCTCTAGGAAACTCATAAATCCCTTAAGAAATCCATCTCAGGCCCTTTACAAGTGTAGTAAACTTTCTCCCTTGGCAAACCCTAACCCTTTGAAGAAAAAAAAACACTCATATGCAATATAGCGCTAATGAAAAAACCAAACTTAAATACCTTACTTCATGCAAAATTAAGAAACCCGACAGTCGCACCATGGGCGACCGACGATCAACCATGAACATCACAACTAGTCATAGTCGACCATGCCATGTATGCAAGCCATTTGCACAACAATCTCCACCCTGACTTGCATTTTGCCAAGTCACCCTGAAGACCTCCCATGTAACCTCCACCTTGAGCGCTGACCACTCCCTACATTCCTCCACCTAGAACGCAGCTCCATCAACACCCCTATGCAAGGGTGCCCAATCTCATCAATGGCTAGTAAAATTGATCATGCCTAAGCAGTGCTTAAACTTTTCTATGGTTACTAATTTTGTCAACATATCTGTGGCATTCTCATCCGTATGAATATTCTGAAACATAATCTCCCCTGAAACAATGAGCTCCCATATCTTATGAAACCTCACGTCGATATGGTTGGCTTGTGCATGATACACCTGATTCATTGTGAAATGGATAGCACTCTAATTATCAAAATGCAGCTGAATCGCCACCTGCTTCAACCCGAGTTCACCTATCAGGCCTTTAAACCATAATGCATCCTTTGATGTCTCTTTCGTAGCCATGTATTCTATTTCGGTTGTAGACAACTCTATCGTAGACTATTGTAGATCTCCAACATACCGCGATACACATGTTGATGTAAAAACATATCTCGTGGTGGACCTCATGTTGTCCAGATCACCTGCATAGTTCAAATCCACGTAGCCTACAACTCCACCTAAAGTTTCGTATCACCAAACATGATTCCAATATCGATTGTGCCCCTGAGATACCTAAGAATCCACTTAACAACATTCCAATGCTCCTTCCCTGAATTCATCATGTACCTGCTAACCACACTGACTACTTGTGAGATGTTCAACCTTATGTAAACCATTACATACATCAAACTTCCCACTGCACTAGCGTACGACACCTATGACATTTTTGAAACCTCTTCTTCTATACTTGGACACGACCTGGCTGACACACTACCAAAAAAAGGGGCAAAGGCTACGGATAAAATCCGTAGCCTTAGACCTATGGCTACGGTTTTAGTCTGTAGCTATTCCGTAACACGACCGTCGTCGTAGGTGCTATAACAATAGGTTTGGAACCTATGGCTACGGATTTAATCCGTAGCTATAGGTTCAATAACTACAGATATAATCCGTAGCAATTCTACCTGTAGCAAAAACTTCAAACAGCTACGGATATTATTTATAGCTGAAAGTCCGTAGCAATAGGCCAAAATTAAAAAGGCTACACCTGTCTGATTAGTGGCTACGGATTTAATCCGTAGCTATAGGTTAAATAGCTACAGATATAATCCGTAGCAATTATATCTGTAGCAAAAACTTCAAACAGCTACGGATATTATTTGTAGCTGAAAGTCCGTAGCAATATGTCAAAATTGAAAAGGCTACACCTGTCGGATTAGTGGCTACGGCCAATATCCGTAGCTATTTTGTACATTGAAAAATTAAATCATTTGTTCATTCAGTTACCACCTGTACAATCATTTATTCATTCAATTACAATCATTCATTCATTCAATTACAATCCTTCATTCAATCAATTACATCATTCATTCATTCAATTACAATCCTTCATTCAATCAATTACCATTATAATCCTTCATTCAATCAAATTACAATTACAATCAATTATAGTTACAATTACAATAATGCTGAAAATACAAATCTTTAGCTTCATAAGAGAAATGTGCTCGACTTCACCCTGAAATTTCAACAGCTTCGTATATTCCATCATCCTACAAACAGTCATGTCATTCATAAATTAGAATGCCCATTGGGGAAAAGAAAGACAGTGAAAGAAGTGCATCACGTATAACCACTTTTTTTTTCTTAATGAATTAAAAAAAAACTCAAAGAGGAATGAAATTGACATAAAAGAAATGGTCTCACCATATGATTATAGGTTTTGGTTTAGGTTTAGGTTATAGGTTTAGGTTAAGGTTAGGCTATAGGTTATAATTAAGTTTAGGTTATAGGTTATAGGTTTTAGTTTAGGTTTAGGTTAAGGTTGAGGTTTAGGTTATAGGTTATAGCTTTTGGGAACTTGATTATAGGTTAAGGTTTAGGTTTAGGAAATCGGGTTCGGGTTCGGGATCGGGTTTAGGATTGGGTTTTCAAGTTTAGGTTTAGGTTAAGGAGTTGAGATTAGGATTAGGTGTAGGTTTGGGTTTAAGGATTTGAGAATACATTTAAGTTTTAAGTTTAGGTTTAAGTTAAAGGTTTAGTGAAAGGTTATAAGTTTAGGTTAGGTTTAGGTTTAAGTTTAGGTTTAGGTTATAGGTTATAGCTTTAGGGAATTGAGAATGGGTTATGGTTTAGGTTTAGGAAATCGGGTTCAGGTTCGGGATTGGGTTTAAGTTTGGGTTTTCAAGTTTAGGTTTAGGTTTAGGTTAGGGAGTTGAGATTAGGATTAGTTGTAGGTTTAGGTTTAGGGAATTGAGTTTAGGTTATAAGTTTAGGGAGAGGTTAGGTTTAGGTTATAGGTTTTGGGATTTGGGAATAGTTTTAGATTATAAGTATAGGTTTAGGTTAGGTTATAGGTTAAGGTTTAGAGATTTGAGTTTAGGTTATAGGATTAGGTTATGGTTTATGTTTAGGTTATAGGTTTTGGGATTTGAGAATGGGTTTGGGTTTAAGTTATAGGTTTTGGTTTTGGTTTAAGTTATAGGTTTTGGTTTAGGTTATAAGTTTTTAGATTTGAGAATGGGTTCGGGTTTAGGTTATAGGTTTTGGTTTTGGTTTAGGTTATAGGTTTTGATTTAGGTTATAGGTTATAGGTTTATGTTAAGGTTTAGGTTTAGGTTAAAGGTTTTGGGATTTGAGAATGAGTTCAAGTTTAGGTTATAGGTTTTGGTTTTGGTTTTGGTTTAGGTTATAGGTTTAGGTTTAGGTTTAGGTTATAGGTTTTGGGATTTGAGAATGGGTTCGGGCTTAGGTTATAGGTTTCGGTTTTGGTTTAGGTTATAGGTTTTGGTTTAGGTTATAGGTTATAGGTTTTGGTTTAGGTTATAGGTTATAGGTTTTGGTTAAGGTTTAGTTTACGTTATAGGTTTTGGGATTTGAGAATGGGTTCGGGTTTAGGTTATAGGTTTTGGTGTAGGTTATAGGTTTTCAGATTTGAGAATGGGTTCGAGTTTAGGTTATAAGTTTTGGTTTTGGTTTAGGTTTAGGTTATATATTTTTGGATTTGAGAATGGGTTATGGTTTAGGTTTAGGAAATCGGGTTCATGTTCGGGATTGGGTTTAAGTTTGGGTTTTCAAGTTTAGGTTTAGGTTTAGGTTAGGGAGTTGAGATTAGGATTAGGTGTAGGTTTAGCTTTAGGGAATTGAGTTTAGGTTATAGGTTTAGGAAAAGATTAGGTTTAGGTAATAGGTTTTGGGATTTGGGAATAGTTTTAGGTTTAAGTTAGGTTATAGGTTAAGGTTTAGGGATTTGAGTTTAGGCTATAGGTTTAGGTTTAGGTCTAGGTTTAGGTTTAGGGAATTGAGTTTAGGTTATAGGTTTAGGGAAAGGTTAGGTAAAAGTTATAGGTTTTGAGATTTGAGAATAGTTTTAGGTTATAAGTATAGGTTTAGGTTAGGTTATAAGTTAAGGTTTAGGGATTTTAGTTTAGGTTATAGGATTAGGTGTAGGTTTAGGTTTAAGGATTTGAGTTTAGGTTATAGGTTTAGGTTTAGGTTTTAGGTTTAGGTTTAAGTTTAGGTTTGGGTTTTGGGATTTGAGAATGGGTTCGGATTTAGGTTATAGGTTTTGGTTTCGGTTTAGGTTAAGGTTTTGGGATTTGATAACGGGTTCGGGTTTAGGTTATGGGTTATATGTTTTGGTTTTGGTTTAGGTTATAGGTTTTGATTTAGGTTATAGGTTAACGGTTTAGGTTAAGGTTTAGGTTTAGGTTATAGGTTTTTGGATTTGAGAATGAGTTCGGGTTTAGCCTATAGGTTTTGGCTTTGGGTTAGGTTATACGTTTGGTTTAGGTTATAGGTTATAGGTTTAGGTTTAGGTTTAGGTTATAGGATTTGAGAATGGGTTCGGGTTTAGGATATAGGTTTTGGTTTTGGTTTAGGTTATATGTTTTGATTTAGGTTATAGGTTAAAGGTTTAGGTTTTAGGTTTTGGTTTTGGTTTTGGTTTTGATTTAGGTTATAGGTTATAGGTTTTGGTTAAGGTTTAGGGAAAGGTAATAGGTTTTGATTTAGGTTATAGGTTATAGGTTTAGGTTTTGATTTTGATTTAGGTTATAGGTTATGGGTTTAGGTTAAGGTTTAGGTTTAGGTTATAGGTTTTGGGATTTGAGAATGGGTTCGGGTTTAGGTTATAGGTTTTGGTTATAGGTTAAGGTTTAGGTTTAGGTTTAGGTTATAGGTTTAGGGATTTGAGAATGGGTTCGGGTTTAGGTTATAGGTTTTGGTTATAGGTTATAGGTTTAGGTTAAGGTTTAGGTTTAGGTTAAAGGTTTTGGGATTTGAGAATGAGTTCAAGTTTAAGTTATAGGTTTTGGTTTTGGTTTAGGTTATAGGTTTTGGTTTAGGTTATACGTTTAGGTTTAGGTTATAGGTTTTGGGATTTGAGAATGGGTTCAGGCTTAGGTTATAGGTTTTGGTTTTGGTTTAGGTTATAGGTTTTGGTTTAGGTTATAGGTTATAGGTTTAGGTTAAGGTTTAGGTTTACGTTATAGGTTTTGGGATTTGAGAATGGGTTCGGGTTTAGGTTATAGGTTTTGGTTTAGGTTATAGGTTTTGGGATTTGAGAATGGGTTCGGGTTTAAGTTATAAGTTTTGGTTTTGGTTTTGGTTTTGGTTATAAGTTTTTGGATTTGAGAATGGGTTATGGTTTAGGTTTAACTTTGGGTTTTCAAGTTTAGGTTTAGGTTTAGGTTAGGGAGTTAAGATTAGGATTAGGTGTAGGTTTAGGTTTTGGGAATTGAGTTTAGGTTATAGGTTTTGGGAAAGGTTAGGTTTAGGTTATAGGTTTTGGGATTTGGGAATAGTTTTAGGTTATAAGTATAGGTTTAGGTTAGGTTATAGTTTAAGGTTTAGGGATTTGAGTTTAGGCTATAGGTTTAGGTTTAGGTTTAGGGAATTGAGTTTAGGTTATAGGTTTAGGGAAAGGTTAGGTTTAGGTTATAGGTTTTGAGATTTGAGAATAGTTTTAGGTTATAAGTATAGGTTTAGGGATTTGAGTTTAGGTTATAAGATTAGGTTTAGGTTTAGGTTTAGGGATTTGAGTTTAGGTTATAGGTTTAGGTTTAGGTTTAAGTTTGGTTTAGGTTATAAGTTTTGATTTAGGTTATAGGTTAACGGTTTAGGTTATAGGTTTTTGGATTTGAGAATGGGTTCGGATTTAGGCTATAGGTTTTGGCTTTGGTTTAGGTTATAGGTTTTGATTTAGGTTATAGGTTTTAGGTTTATGTTTAGGTTTAGATTATAGGTTATAGGATTTGAGAATGCGTTCGGGTTTAGGATATAGGTTTTAGTTTTGATTTTGGTTTTGGTTATATGTTTTGATTTAGGTTTAGGTTATAAGTTTGGGTTTTAGGTTAAGGTTATAGGTTTAGGTTAAGGTTAGGGTTTAGGTTTAGGTTTAAGTTAAGGTTATAGGTATAGGTTAGGGTTTAGGTTTAGGTTTAGGTTTAGGTTATAAGATATAGGTTTAGGGAATTGAGAATAGGTTAAGGTTTAGGTTTAAGAAATCGGGTTCGGGTTCGCGATCGGGTTTATGTTTGTGTTTTCAAGTTTAGGTATAGGTTTAGGTTAGGGAGTTAAGATTAGGATTAGGTGTAGGTTTATGTTTAGGGATTTGAGAATACATTTGGGTTTTAGGTTTAGGTTTAGGTTTTATGTGTTAGGTTAAGGTTTAGGTTTAGGTTAAGGTTGAGGTTTAGGTTATAGGTTAAGGTTTTAGGTCATATGTTTTGGTTTAGGTTAAAGGTATGGTCCCTGCAAATACAGATATAAACACGGCCATCCGACGCAAATGCCAGGCCCTTCCAATGCTGTCCATAAAAAATGGACAGCTTCATCATGGTCATAATAGCGGTTCCCTCTTTCCAGGGAACCCCGCTCTTCCGAATAGCTCCGACGCACATCCGGTCTGCTCCATTAATTTTGATCAAATATATAAACACGGCATGTCCAAATGGCCAGGCCACTCTTAATGCTGTCCATAGGAAATGGACAGCTTCATCATGGTCATAATAGCGGTTCCCACCTTCCAGGGACCCCCGCTCTTCCGGATAGCTCCGACGCACATCCAGGTCTGCTCCATCAATTTCGAGCAGCGGTTCATAAATACGGCCTGTCCAAATGGCCAGGTCACTCCAATCATGATTCAAAGAAGAGAACTTGAGGGTTTTCCTTACCTTCCATTGTATGCTTCCAAGGTGCAGATGACCCCTGAAAGACACATACATCCTAGGAATCGATCGCTTCTCAAAACCGCAGACTGTTTTGTTTTGAAACTCGTTCATCTCACCTGAAAAACCAGCTGAAGCAGATCACTCTGAAAAACAGAAACAGGTGCAAAGGCAACAACTATGAAGACAAATTGTAATTAGAGTTTCAACGCTCAAAATAAAAAGAGATGGTATGAAATACCTCAGATATTTCATGGCCAACGTTTCGGACATGAATAACCTTAGAAGGCTCTATCATCTTAGCAGATCTCTGCAGCAAGCAAAATGGCAGAGAATCCAGGAATTTCACTATTTACTATTTACATACAGGTAAAATATAGTTGAATTCAATGTAAAGAAAAACAATCACAACCAATTCATGTCATTTACTTCAACATATAAATTTAGGGAGAAAAAACCAGTAATCTTTATAGATGAGGGCCATGTAAGCCCAACTTTCATTGATCCAAACCGTACATATGGTGATAACTAGACACTCTAGATCCAGATCGCTGCTAGAAACTAGACACTCTACCCACAGAAGATTCCAGCCAATCCATGTCCATGGAGAGACCTTTTGAATTAATGAACAATCAAAAGTTTCAATTAAGCGAATCGAAAATTAGGTGGCATGGCATGCAACAAGGTTATTACATGCCATCTCACAAAGACTACACAAAAGGGTAGGCTAAATCAGATGATCCCAGCCCTTTGAGTGTGGGTTTATTTTCTCACCACCATCTGTTTTTACATATCATAGATAATTAGCATCATCAAAACCAACAACATATAAGTATACATGTTATCAAATGTACAGTAAGATCTAATCACTTTAAGACCCGGCTGAACATCGAATCTAAATTCTCGAGTTTTTGAACATGTCAGAGTTTCTCTGATGGCAACTCACTATTAGGATTTTATAATGAGGATGGTGTTAGTAGCTTCCATTGGCCTTCCATGTATATTGAACAGTCCCATAAAGTGGCACACATGAAGAAGATGAGATCTGTACACTATGCATCTAGTGGCCCTGTTATGGATGGTATGATGGACCATACAAAAATCACATTGCACTAGACAATACAAACTGCTGATTACTAAATTACATTAACCAACAGATTAACCTTTTGACACTGTGTCTAAAAGGTAAACTCTGTAGTCTAATCCAGATAAAGCAATCCAAGAGATATTGAATCAATGAAAAAAGAAATCCAAACTCACTTGGCTTGTAGATGTTTATAGAACGACACACTTCCCCTTCCTTCATGAGTCAAGATCAACATCGGCACCATCTTCCTCAGCTTCATCTTCTGGGTCATTTCCAAGATCTAAAAAAGTCAATGAATAACCATTAAAATGCTTCATCTTCTAGGTTCATTTCCAAGATCTTATATAAGTTCATTTCCTGCTACATCCTTTTGATTCTAAAAATCATTAATTAGAAATGGAACCAATTCTCTGCAAAGAACAAAGGTTAACATAAATACTCTTGAACCATGTAAGCAACACTTCAAATACATGAATACTCCAGCTCCAGCTTCTTGGCATTCATGATGCATTACATTCCCCAATAAAGGCTGCCTACACTAGTTAACAAATCAAATATTTAAAAATGATTGCTTCTGGATGAATAATTGCCTGTGGAATCATGAAAGATTTGAAAATATTCAAACATATAAGAGAACTATCCTTCTATTTTTGAGGTAGCATTTGGAGTTACTGACAAATCATGGATGACAGTTGGTAGGGCTTTCAGCTACCCACCCAATCATAATCATAAACATTTAAAGAATAAATATCCAAATATATAAGAAAAAGAATGAAATAATGATGTAAATGTAAGTTAACTTAGTGAAACATATTTTTCCAAACATGTCATCTTGGCCTTTGGATGAAATATTGATTTAAATGTAAGTTCCTAAGCACACTTCCTTCTTAGGAACTTGCAAGCTCCACAAGGAGATCCAAACCCTGTCATCTTGGCCTTTGGATGTTTGGTTTTGATATCTTTTCTAGACCAGTGCAAGCACTATCACCATGTTTATAAACACTAGAGAGATAAAAGGTGGGCCACCTTATATGGATATTTTAAGTACACCTGGTCTGCTAAGTGGCCTTTTTTTTTCCTGGGTTGACCTTGTCGACTTGCCAAAAGCCAATCTGCGAGTGGATTTTTTTTTAGCTCCCATTTCACCAAGTGGTGACCCAACAGAGTTGGCAGAAATGAATCCATGGAGGTTGGCTCAAAACAACAATTAGCCATCAAAATGCCCCTTTTGAGGATGCGTTGAAATAGGCTTTTCACAGTGTAAAGTTTCAGTTATGTCTCTTCTTTACCTTCCATTTTCTTCTTAACAAGAAAATCCATATTTACTAATATTCCCATTTTTCTATTTTTCAAAAGCATGAGTTCGGACTCCGAACTCATTGATGGGGTGTAAATAAAATAACACAGGAGAGAAATTATGGGGCCCTGTACATCAGTCGATGTGAATAGTATAGCACACTCCAAAAGTTGGCTGCCAAGAACCTATTTGTCTGTATAAAAAAGAAAACAACACATGCCATCACCACTCCCACATACAAGAAAAGGACCGAACCAGTACTAACAGTAGAGATGCACACACTAATATGAAATGATCAGATTTTTCTCTATTTTTTCCCTTCTCCATCATAAAACAAGCAGTTATTTCTTTGCGATAGGAATTTGGAAGTAAACAAAAATAAGGGTAAGCACTAGCAAAAAGAAAAAATAGAAGAAGAAGAACCATATACTCAGAAGCATGAAAAAGAACTACCAATCAAGCCATGAAAAAGAACTAGACCGAAGACCCATTTGTCATTCAGAATCAGATTCTGAGTTGCTGGATGAATTTATCTTATATGTAAAATTTATCTCCCAAATTCAAATTAGAGCTTGGTGAATTTTTCCCAACCTAGATCCTTAGTTGTTTAATTTTCTTGTGTGTAAATTGCTAAATCTATCACCAAAAATCAGATTCTTCTTCTAGGTGATCAGATTTCTTTTGCTGAATGGTGTTGATTTTTGTGTCTTTCCCAACCTGATTCTATATGTGGATTTGTACGTATTTTTGAAACCTGATTTTTTTTTTCTACTGATCCATAGATAATACCATGTTGACTTTGAATCATCCAAGATCATATTTTTTTCCCATTGAATTGTTCTCTGCACACGTGCTAAATTTTAATTGAATTGTGAACGTCATTCACAGTAAACTTGCTGGCTTTGCTAAACTTTCAGGGCTCACCATATGTGTTGGATCACAAAGCTCCAACTAGTAGAAGTTTTTATCAATATCTGAACCATATATATAAATAACAAATGACATAATACAAATATTAAAGGCAAGAGAAAGGGAAAGAAAGTTCAGGCAAAGTCATCTTGCAATGAGGAAATTTACCTGTGTAAAATATGTAATCAACTGTGCCAATGAAATCTCTAGTGCACTTTGTGAACTACGGTTCATTAGTCGTGGGGTCCATTTTCCTTCTTTGTTGCTCCAAACCAATTCCAACTCCCACCATCCTTACAAAGGATGAGTATGCACTGACCTGTAACAAACACATTGTCACAACTTGTGCAAAATAAGTGGGTGGTTCAAGGGAAGTGGCAGCAGGCTGAAGTTTTACCATTGGAAGTTGATGAATTAATTTGTTTGCAGGATGCAAGATTCCAAGAGTGTCTACTGTCAAGTCAGGATGCAACTCATCCACCTTCCCCATAGCCAAATGTTCATTCAACACTTGTGATGTAAAATTATACATTGGCAATTGCAAAGAATGCAAAGAAATCAATTGACACTGTGAATTGGAAAAATGAAAAATTGAAGATCATATATTCTGAGATTCCACATAGAAAGCACACACCTTCCCAGCAATCAATTTAATCCTCATAATGCTAATAGTTTTACATGTACTTCCATGAATGACTTCGGAACCTTTTGCATTCTTTTTCAAATGATGGAAGGCTATTTCACCCTATGAACATTAAAATAATCTGAAAGAGATTGCTTGATCACAGTCAAATCCAACAATAAATAAAACATGCCACCAAATTTCATGGAATGGAATCATATACCTACTTTACACACAACAACACCCCTATATGAAGTGTAACTAGAGCACATTCCCTACTTCAATGGATTCAACTTTTGCAACATAAGCAAGTAAAAATCAAGCCACAAGTCAAACTGAAAAGAGTGCTCAACTAAGTTACAATTTAGGTGTGGCGGTAAGGATTTTTTTACTTTTTCTTTTTTACTTTTTATGGCATTACTATGAGGGATTTACAAACTATTGCAGTAAATAAATGGAGATATGCTGTCTGTGACTCTACATGCACATTAACATTACAATAACATATGAGCAACATTTGCAAGACAATTCATGAAGGTCTTGCAGGATACACTATGGTATTATTACCAACTCAATGATATCAACATGCACAAAAAATAACATAAACTATCTCAACCAGAAACAAAGTCACAATGCAATAACTTCCCAATCATTATACAAAGCATTGTTACATGATTAATCCCGAGAACAGCAAGGAAGAAAATGTGAGGGACCAGCTGAACAAGGGCATTGTACCTGATGACATTGATGTTCATTGCCTAGCAGGTCTAATTAAGGCCTGGTTCAGGGAGCCTCCTGCAGGAGTACTCCGAATGCCATTTCAAAGTCTTCCAGAAAGAAAAGTGGAAAAAAAAAGGAAAAGAAAAGAAAAACCCACTTGAGTTCTTTGAAACCCGTACCATAAAGCTTGAGTTGTGTTTCAAGATCATGGCTCCCACTCGAATCACCTGCACTACTGCCAATGGGCTGTTTATCAATCAACCGCCTCCTTTTCTTGGTCATCGCTTCTTCAAGAATTCAACTTATCAAATATCAAAATACTATCAAACAGATCTCAAACCAATTTCCAAAGAAAAGCAATGAAATCATCAATGAAAATAGAGAATTCTGCATAAAAAAACACTAAAAAAAAATGAACTTTTTCTGTGGCACTCTTTCTTTGCACCAAGGCCACATCTCTTCTGGTAAGCTTTCACGTCAAATTAATGTGTATGATAACCATCAGTAATTTTTCAGCAACGATCTAGAATAAGAAAGAAAGAACCAACATACAGAGGTGAAAGAGAAGGAATAAACATAATCAAATATCAAAATACTATCAAACAGATCTCAAACCAATTTCCAAAGAAAAGCAATGAAATCATCAATGAAAATAGAGAATTCTGCATTAAAAAACACTAAAAAAAAATGAACTTTTTCTGTGGCACTCTTTCTTTGCACCAAGGCCACATCTCTTCTGGTAAGCTTTCACGTCAAATTAATGTGTATGATAACCATCAGTAATTTTTCAGCAACGATCTAGAATAAGAAAGAAAGAACCAACATACAGAGGTGAAAGAGAAGGAATAAACATACACAAGTGTAAGACATGCAAAGTTGTAGGGTCTCTCCAATTACAGCTAGCAAATGTCTTCTTTGCACACACAACACAATTCGATAATGATATTCAGACAATCACTGTAAGAGTCTCTCCAATTACAGCTACAAGAACATTTGTGTCTAGGTCCCATAAAGTGACAATATCCTCTGCAGCAATATAGCTAGAACAGAGCCATCGCCAGAAAATACAGCAGTTGTCATTGACCTTTTCTTGCATGGAAATCAAGTTCTCAATCAGAACGTGGACTAGAGCAGTCCAATCTCTGTCATTTTTGGCTCATTGCTCACCAATGTAGTGACAACCGGTGCACAGTCCCAATCACTATAAATAAATAGAAAACGAGATGTGAAAATCTTATTTAAGGCATGCATTTGTAAAACTAAAGATTTTACATATATTCCAACCATCCACATTCAAAAGAAAAGAAAAAAAATTGCTAATTTTATGAAGTGACACATTTCATTACAGAGATTATCTGAAAATAAACAATTATAAATAAATAGAACATGAGATGTGAATATTTGAGCTAAGGCATGCATGTGTAGATCTAATGATTCTATGTGTACTCCAACCATCCACACTCAAAAGAAAAGAAAAGAAAAGAAAAATCTTCTCTTTTTTTTTGGCTGAATTTTATGAACTAACACCATTCATTTGAAAAATTAGCTGAAAATAAAATATAAAAACAATAGAAAATGAGATGCAAAAATCTGATCGAAGGCATGCATTTGTACATTTAATGATTCTACATGTATTCCAACCATCCACACTCAAAAGAAGAAGAAAAGAAATACTAATTTTGCTGAATTTTATGAATTGACACCATTCATTCCAAAAATTACTTGAAAATAGAAAGTTAACAAAAAATGAAAATGAGATGCAAAAAATTGAACTATGGCATGCATGTGTAGATTTAAAGATTCTACATGTATTCCAACCATCCACGCTCAAAAGAAAATAGAAGAAAAAGCTGACACTATTCATTACAGCTGACACTATCCATGTATTTTGTGAATTTCAGTCCATGTAAGATGAACAAACATCCCTTGTAATACGATGAGCCAAAAGAGCTCGAAACTACTCTACACATGATAGGAAAAGTGATAACAGGCGGGAAAAAGTTTCAGACCTTGAAGAAGGCTCCTTAGCTGACTCTTCGATCACCTAAGATGACTCAGACAAAGGTGTAGAGCTCTTGTCAGTATTTGGGCCATTTGTGAAGATTGCATTAAGCCCAAAACTAGCATCAAAGCTTCCGAAACTCAATCCAGTTCTCTCAGCTTCAGGGACATGAAGATGGTTTGGAATGATGACGTGTTTGTCTGAGAAATGCAAATCCTCTAGCTTCTTTTCCAGCTTCACTGTTACCTCTTGAGTCTGCAGCACTAGACGCAAATAGTGACTGAGAACTGACTTCTTAGTAGCCTTGATGCATAAATCAATCAAGCAAAACTCAATGACCTAAACTTGAATCAGTCGTATTTTCAAAGCACAATTTGACATGCCCGTGCAGCAAATGTTTATAAAAAGATCAACCATTGAAACCTTAGAAATGAGTTGTATATTCACATTTTGAACTTTATCTTGGCACATACAACTGAACAAGCAAAATAAATTCAGATCAGTGCAACCGCTTTTAGTGTACTATGAAGTCAGATTCTAAGGTTTTTTTTTTTTTGAATGGTAGCTAGTAGCTACTAAGAAGTCAAAGAGTGAAGTTTTGTATGAAAGATATATATATATATATATATATATATATATATATATATATAAATGAACGGATAGAAATTATAAACAGATTCGATACCTGAAAGTTGCAAAATGCAAATACAGTCTATTAGTTCTAATTCCAGAGCTTATCTGCAAGTTGCGTGCAAGTGATAATGGAGAGATCTATGAGCCTAGATGCAATATCCTGATACCTGCGGCCATCAATGGCAATTGTACACACATTAGTACTAAGATTTAGTGACTAAAATCATCCACTGAAAGAGTCATCATCCAAGATCATATCTAAGGCATAATCATAATAGGGAACCTGTCCTTGCAGTCCACATAAATTGAAGTCATCTTGTATATAATCCTCATCAACTTCACAAAGGAGCTCATTTCGTCTCAAGCCACAGAACCAAGAGATCCATGATGAATCATCTCCCTCATAAAATCTAAGTTCTGTCTCTTCGTTGCCTGTCTCTGAGAGGTCTTTAAAATAAAAATAACCCAGTTCAGAAATTAGGATTCAGAGAAATAAAATAATGCAAAGATATAAGAAAAGATATACCCAGAACAAGTTGTTAGGAGAAAAGGCCTTTTATTTGAGACAAGCAAATGCATTGCAATGAATTTGAGACCATCCAAGTGCTAAAGCAAGCTTCAACAATAACCAAGTACACCCACATCCCACAGCTGATCCCAGCATTAGACTCATCATAGAGCAGGTTAGTAGAATTACTAGAAGCGACAAATGGTATCTTGGAGATATGTATATAACTAATACAACTATACAAAGATATTCTCTTTTGTGGACTAGTTCCATATCAATGAATAATACACACAACATTTACAATAGTGGATCAGATCAGAACGGGTGCCTTTAGCCACCTACCACAATTCAATATCATATCCTCAATCAGTCAACATTTTTTCCTTGCAATTTTTTTTTTTTGAAACAACACCTTTGGAAAAGATTGTTATCATTCATAATCCTTTTACAACAATAACACTTCAACATACAACATTATTCAAATAAAATTCATGCCTAAAAAATAGCTTATCCAATCTCATCTCCAGCAAATACAAATTCATGCCCACATCTGGCTATATTCCAAGTTCCAACATCTTAAATGGTGGCTCACATATGTTGACTCATCACTACTACTAACTACTATGATGATCCACATTCTTACTCATGACTACATGCAATGGATGACTGACAAGAATCATATCTAGGATCAAATGACAATTGACAGCATGATATGAAGCATCAAGCGATCTTATTCTTATTGCTACATCAATCTATAGGATCCTACCAAAATCTAAAAATCCCAAAATAAAGCTTAAATGGGGAATTTATCAACAACTGAGATGGCCTGCATTTTGCATGCTTGCAATCCCCAAATTGCATTGGCTTGCATCATTAAACATTAGGAACGTTTCAACTACTACCTTGTGAAGGGAGACTATGTCTTTAGATCTATGCAGCAAGCTGAAGCAAGTTATCAAGCACCACCTGTCTAGCAACTGAGTGCTATATGCAGCAAGCTGAAGCAAGGCATCAAGCACGACCTTTCTAGTCGGTAATGCAGGAATAGCTCCCCTCTCCATCACAGTCAATGCCCCACATGCATTTGCAAACTTGAGAGCCCCTCTCAATCGATCTTCATCTTGAAGCAACAAAAAATCAGAAGCAAAGAAGAAAATCAATACAAAAATAATAATAATAATAATCTTGAGAGCCCCTCTCAATCGATCTTCATCCTTGCATAGAAATTCAATACAAAAATAGATTCATCATCACGTACCTAAGCAAAGAAGAAATTGCAATCAGATGATTGTTAAATGCCTGGAACTTCTAACCACCTGGGACTCCTAGGAGGATCAAGCAAACACGAACAGGGGCAGTGGCTGCCGACGAAGGCTGTGGTCACAGGGGCTGCGGCTGGTGGATGAGCCGAGGCAGTGACGAGGGTTGGATGAAAGGGGTTTTGAAAACCCTAGCATGGAATGTGCTCACAGATCAATGTTGAGTTTGCGGCGAAAGGGGATTTTGAAAACCCTAGCGAGAGAGACAGAGAGATTGGGAAACAGAGAGAGGGAAATGCGACTGAGTGACAGAGAGTGGATGAGGGAGTGCGAGAGATCGCGAGAGGGAGAGGGAAAGGGAGAGGGTCAGTGAGAGAGAGAGAGAGAGAGAGAGAGAGCGGGGGTTTTGGTTTTGGGAATTTGGGTGCGCGCGGGTGAGGAGTGCGGTTCGGGATTATTTTTAGGGGTGACGGACATCACCGTCTGGATTTTGTTTCGAATTGTGGGGCCCACCATTGTATATTTTATCTATCCACTCCGTCGATTCATTTTAACGGCTCCTTTTTATGGTTTATTCAACATATGATTCAGATCTAATATTTAGGTGGACCACACCACATATTAACGATATAAATTTATTTTTTATTCTTTCTCATTGTGTGGTCCACTTAGACTTTTGATCTTTCTAATTTTTTATCCCATGCACTGAAATAATATTTCAAAATTGATGGACCGATTAGATAAAACAAATATATTACAATGGGCCCCATGAAGCCCCTTAAACATAGTCAGTCTCTAATAAGGTCCTATGGGGAGGTATGCTTTAGCTACAGATTAAGTACGCTTTAGCTACGGATTAAATCCGTAGCTACTTAGCTACAGATTAAATCCGTAGCCATAGACCTCTATAGACCGCAGCCTTTGCTCATTTTTTTGGTAGTGACAACTTAAAGTGACTTGTTAGAGGTGTACTAACTAGCTTAGCACTTTTCTGAGTATCCTGCTGATCATTTTTCTCAGTATCTTACTCTTGTTGATTTTCACATTTTAGTAACTGCTCAACTAGCTCCACCTACATCAACAATTCTCGGTCTCACTATGATTTTTCGACTTCTCTACTATAACTTCCTTGTTGGTTTTCAGCATAGATGCCCCATCGAAGACGACATCTCTATTGATAACCACCTTCTAAAAAATCGGATCCCAAAGTTTATAACCCTTGACATATTTCTCATACCTGACAAAGATGCACTTCCTAGACTTTGAATCTAATTTCAACCTACATATACTCTACACGTGAACTTATACTGAACACCCGAAGATTCTCAATCCTGAGTAATTAATGTCATTACATGTCCAGAATTCATCTACAACCTTAAAGTCTAACACTGTATATGGCGATCAATTTACTATGTAGCATGCTATATTCACCGCTTCAGCCCAGAAGCTTTTAGGCAACCCCGTATGCAACCATATACTTCTTGCCCTCTTTAACAGAATTCTATTCATCATCTTTGTCACCACATTCTATTGTGGGGTCCCTAGAGTTGAGAAGTGTCTTATGATGCCTTGATCTTTATAGAATTTCATGAATTACACCTCTCTGTACTTCGTACCATTGTCTAACCTGAGACACTTAACCTATCCCCCAATTTGCTTCTCTATTTTCGCCTTCTATTACTTGAACCTGATGAACCTTTAGACTTGTGCTTCAGAAAGTAAATCTAAACCTTCGTTGAGTAGTCATTTATAAAGGTCATGAAGTATTGTGCCCCTCCCTTAGACGGTACTGTCACTGGCTCCTAGACATCAGAATGAATATAGTCGAGTACCCCACTTCTAGCATGTGTAGCAGTGTTGAACCTTATGCTACACTACTTTCCTAGAATGCAATGCTCACAGAAATCTACCTTGCATACCTTAACTCCCTCCAACAGTTTCTATATGTGCCGAATTTTGCAAATGAGATAGTAGCGGTTTCACGCATAACTGTGCTCCTAACCAACTTGTACAGATTTCCAACCTCATGTCCATTCATCAACTCTATTACACCTCTTATAACCTTTAATACATCACCAGAAGCAATGAATGTGCAATTATTCGTATCGAAAACTCCTAAGGATATTAAGTTTTTCTTTACACATCTGAGACATGCTTGACATCACCAAGAATCAGAATTACTTGGTCAAACATCCTTACCTTGATGGTCCATATTCTAATGGCTTTGCATGTTACATAATTTTCCATTAGAATACTTCCACCATCATAGGACTTGTACGAATCGAACCAAGTCCTGTTCGAACACATGTGATATGGACATCCTGAGACTATAATCCAAGTGTCTAAGAGATGACTCGTATCTGAAGAGACCGAGATGAGGTATACTTCTGAGTTCTCTTCTACTACACTCATTGATTCATTTGTGTTCCATTTTATTTTGTTATTACTTTCCATCTTATCCTTCTGTTTCTAAAAGTCTCTCTTGAAGTGCCCCTTAATTCATAATAGAAGCATCCGTTTTTAACATTTGACTTCGTTTGAACTTTTTCTTCATATCAAACCAAGATCGCTCCATATATCACCCACATCCCTAACCCCTTTTCGCGACTAGCCCTTCTTCCTAAGTATCATCATCACTCGACTTCTTCCTTATCTCATTGGAAACTATCATTGTAGTAATTTCTTCAAGCTTCACTATATTGTTCATATAAAGCAAAGTAGTGACAAGATGGTCATATGATGAGGGGAGTGAGGCTAGAAGTATCACCGCTTTATCTTCTTCATTGATCGTCTCTCTAATCCTTACCAACTCACTACATATCTTTGTAAATAAGTTCATGTATTTCAGGAGATTTGATCCTTCCTTCTATTTCGGGCTGAAATGTTGTTTCTTCACAAACAACTTATTTGTGATGGACTTCGATATGTACAGGTCTTTTAGTTTCTTTCACATCTTTAGGGGAGATTCGTTATTCATGATGTTTTAAATAATCTCATATGATAGACACAAACGGATGGTGCCTATAGCTTTCTCCTCAAGATTGCCTCAATCATCATCCGACATCTTCTCCTGTTTTATTTTCAACAACGCCTTGCTCAATCCTTATAAAACAAGAATGTCAATGACCTTCTATTACCATAAACCAAAATTGTTCTTCCCATCAAGCTTCTATATATCGAATTTTAATGCAAACATATTCGCTTAAGCCCAAACGTCCAACATAAGACTCTAATACCACTTTATTGTGAACAAACCCGCTCTATATCATACCATGATGATGTAAACCCGAGCCAACGATAAACTCAGTTCAAACCCTAAGTGTTAGAAATTTGGATCTAACACTATTTCCAATCCATGCACTTTACAAAAGAACGATAAAAGAAGATTGAACAATATAATAATGCAGGATAACTAAACCAAAAGCAAACAATCCACAAGCACATAATATTTTACGTGAAAAATCCTTGCGGGGAAAAATCACGCATAAAATAATAGAGATCCACTATAATCAAAGCCTTAAAGTTATACAAACTCACCTTCTTCGATTATAGATGCACCCAATCTCCCTTTGCAATGTACACCTCTAGAAAATCCCTATATCCCTTGAGAAATTCTTTTTAAACCCTTTACAAGTGTAGTAAAGTACCCTCACCCTTAGCAAACTGTAGCCCCTGAAAACACTCATATGGAATATAGCCCTAATGAAAAAATCAGAAGTAAATACCCTGTTTTGCATAAATTTACAAAACCCAATGGTAGGGCCACAATTGATTGACGGTCAATCATGAACATCATAGTGAGTCATAGTCAACCGTGGAATTCCATGGTCAACCATAAACATTGGAATGAGTCACGGTATATCTAACCCTATACAAGAAAATGCTTCTCTGCTGTCCTTTTGGAATTCCTTAATTGTATAATTATGATTCCTCAATTATAGAATTTTGGTCAACAACAACCTAGTGGTTGTTTCATTAATCAATGGTCATTAATTACATATTCCCCACACATGGGAATTCCCACCATAATATCTTTGTTGTACAATGTTCTTTAATTTTACCAGTGCCTTTTGCTATAAAAGAGTTGATAGAATCATTTAAAAATTAAAAAAATATTATTAATGTAATACTTATGTGGATTTATTAACATACGGTTCATATTTAATTTACTCAGTTTTTATAACTCCTCAATTTTACTGGAGTGAAGCATGGATTCTCTTCCTTCCTTGCATGTAATTTAGACCCACCTATTTCGTAAGCGCATTCACCATGTATTTAATAAAGCACACTAAATAATACCTATTTCCACTTGTTAAATTTGGACCACTTTATTGCTTATCATTCATTCGATAATCACCAAAGGTTGGGATATTGGCATTCTGAGTACTTATTCCTGGGCTCCAGTGGTCCACCCCTGTGACATTGAATGTCACGGACGCGGATTGCGTCCTACCCCGTCAGTCTCCAGCTGGGAACGGGCAGGAGATTTGAGTGGCCACCGTGATGTTGGGTCTTGTCCACACCGTTCATCCATATTTTGTATTATTTTAGGGTATAAGCCCAAAGATGAGGTAGATACAAGGCTCAAGTGGACCACACCACAGGTAGCAGCTGTGATAATGATTTACAGTTGAAACTTTTATACGGCACAGTGATGTTTATTTGTCATCATCCAACTTATATGTAAAGTTACATAGACATAGATGAAGAGAAAAGACAAAAATAAGCTCCATCCAAAACTTCTATAAACCCCGCGATGTTTTCAACGGAAACAGTTTAATGCGTAGTACACTTGAGCCCTAAAATGATAGGAAAAAAGAAATGTACGAGCAGTGTTGATACACTACAAGAAATAGGGCCATAGCCGACCGATGAGCTAACCCTTTGTCGGCTGCCAGTTTTAACGGCTGCCGGCAGGGGTCCGTATATATAAAAGAGTAAAATAAAAAAAACCCTACAACCTAGCGTGACTTTTCTCTCTCCCTCTCTCTGCCGCTCGCTGTCCCTCTCTCTCCCCACCGCCGATTCTCTCTCTCTTTGCGCCTCTCCCTCTTTGCTCAGTCTATCTCTCTACGCCTCTCTCTCTGCACCTCTCCCTCTCTGCTTGATCTACCTCTCAGCCTCTCCCTCTCCGTTCGATCTCTATCTCCCTCTTCACTCTCTCCCTCTCCCCTCTCCCTCTCCACTTGATCTACCTCTCCCTCTCCCTCTTTTATTTCTTCTTTTCTTTGGTCTAGCAGATTAAGGATCATTATGCAATATCAGGTCTCTCTCTCTCTCTCTCTCTCTCTCTCTCTCTCTCTCTCTCTCTCTCTCTCCCACTCCCTATCTATTCACATCAATTTGGGCTTTTTTTTGGCATTTTTTAATCCTTAAAGTAACATTGTGTAATGATTTGTGTTTTGGGAATTTTTGAGTTTCGAATCCCTAATTAGGGATTTTGTAGTGTTGATTCCCTAATTGTGGATTATAGATTTAAAAAAACTGAAAAATCCCTAATTAGTGGAATTTTCTTTAGAACTATGAAATGCTTTGTTTCTCTTGAGAGTAGCTAGATTGGGAAAATGCTGAAACCATTAGCTTCTATGTGATTTTTGTATTCTTGTTTAAACATCTTAATATTGTGCCATCTGCATCTGTTGTATGTGGCTGTAGTACCAAGCCAGTGATCTGCATTTCCTTCTGCTTGCTTGTACAGGCCATGTTTCATAGCCATGTTTATGGAATACAAAAGGAGGTGCATTTGTGAGTAATTTCATTTACTTCATTTTGTGGGATGAAGCCCTTAAATCTCAGTCAGAATGATTGAATTTTTACAATTCATGCTATCCTGATTTGTAGATGTTGGAAACACTGAGAACCCAACAGAATTCCAGCATAAATTAGAGCCTTTCAACTAGGGGAAAAAAAAATGCTTTTTGTGATTTATAGCTTAGCTACGAATGGGACCATGCCATGTGCTTATCTAGACCATGAAACTTAAGCAACTTCTTTCATGTCAACTGCTTGATAATTCAAGTAAAGTTTTTTTTTTTTTTCTTCAGAATATAATCAAAAGGGTTTTCTGACTCATTGAACAGTACTGCAGAAATGGTGATTCAAAGAAGTTGGCAAGGCATTGATTTTGGAGCACTTTGAGGTGGTTTTTCTTTAGAGCCTGTTTGTTTCTCAGTCTTGACTATATCCTTGCAGGACACAACGGAGTATCAAAAGTCACTGGCCCATGATATGGAGGATCGCTTGGAAGCGAAATGTGATAAGTTAGGTGATGCCTTTGTAATGGATGAAATGCGATAAGCGAAATTTCCATTTTGTGGATGTTTTATATACCATGTTAGTTGGCTCTAGAACTTCATGAGCTAAAGTTTGCTGATATTCATTTTGATGAAAGTCCATGGTAAATAGACTATCCTGATGTGATAATAACCGATCTTGAGTTCAAACTGTCTCGATCCCACATAACAACAATCAACTTTAATAACTTGCAGAAGCTTCAAGACGATCTGCAAAAGTTGGGATTAAAGATCAAGCATCATGAGGACAACCTGAAATTTCAGAAGACTCAAACAAACAACTTAGGATGAATCCATTTTTGATATGCAAGGTTAGCTTAATGCTTTTCTTTAGTGTGGTGTCCTTGTATCATCTTGTCTATGATCCATCTTGAATTAGGTATGGCCTTGAAACTAGTTAAAAGCAGAATCAGAAATAGAGTCCATAGTCTATCTATTATTCTGTTCTATTTTTGAAGCCTGTGTGGCTTTCGATCTAATGCACTAGGAAAGGTTGGGTCATTCAGATGCTACCCTAGGATTGCATCTATGCAAGTGCAACACGATATAACTAGTTACTACATTGCCTTTCTTTTTCTTCTTTTAATATCTATTTCCTATTTCATTGTTAAGGGTGTGAACGGTCAGGCCCACTCGGGTTTGGGTCCAGACTCCAGACTCCTCGGTCTGTTGTTCTGGATCTAATGGACATTTATGCATAATTACTAATTGAGCCAGAAATTGGTTGAGGAGCTTCCGATATACTGGGAATTGATGCACTTGTGGGCAATCAAAGTTCCATCTATAGTCTGTCTGCTATATACAAAAGCTCCCTGCACTATCGAGATACATTTCCTAGCACCTTTTGTAAGTGGATGGTAGTATTTTAGCATGGATTTTGTAGGGACTTTCAATCAACCTGATTGGCCTGAAATCCCTCAAGGACCCACTCCTTTTTTCTTTGGAATGAGAGTAATAAGTGATGTTCCCAACTCCAATGAAAATACAACTACTTTCAGAAGCTTACATTTCAACCTTTGTAGTATGTAGTATGTAGTACGGATGCAAGACAGAGGATCAAACTTTCACTATTTTATGGTGTGCAGTTGACAGAGAGCACGGCCTGCAACCTTTCATGTAAAGCTGCACCTTCCAACTTGTACATGCACTTGGACTCTCTCATTTGTTCTTTGAATATTTGGTATTGCTTGTCTTCTCAATTGGGTCTCATTTTGAACTTCTACATGCACGTGGATACTCTCTCTCTCTCTCTCTCTCTCTCTCTCTCTCTCTCTCTCTCTCTCTCTCTCTCTCATATACAGATTATGGCTATACAATAGATGGCCAACACTTGAAGAGTTTGGATGACAATCTCATTTTATTAGGACTGCTCTAGCATAGCTCTCATGTGGAAAAATGCAGGCATGCCAACTAATGTGAATGAGATCCACACTATCCAGCAGGTACATTGCCTAATGAGATCCGTTGGGATGCTAGTGCAACATCCACTCCGTCCATCATTTGAGAAAAATCATGTTAGGATTTAAGCCTAATGGTATATTTGTTATGGATTTTTTAGATGAGGAACCTGTTCTATTATATTTATAAAAATTTATATTACATTTATATACCATTAGACTTAACCCAAAATCTCCAAAAACATCCTGATGCTTTTCCCATATACATGCCTAATGGAACATGCTATGCATGGCTAATATTTCTTCTTTAGAAGTTCACATTTGCTAGAACATTTCCCAAATTAGTTTATCAACAGATCTAATTAAAAGCTTGCGAAACTAATTAGAATGCCAATCAATCTCATCTCTTTACAGGGTTCTCATCATTGAGGGATACTTTGCTACTGCACATGTTGCCTTTGTAGATATTGATTGATCTCTAACTGGTTTTGGGCCTTCTTTCCAACATGCGGATATTGAACCTTGTTGATGTTCAGTGTCATTCTGGAAGTCTACTTGTTAATTCATGTTGTCTCGCATAAAAGCTAGTTTTAAGTGACAGTTTTTCTATTGACAGGCTGAGAACCCAACTTCAGTACCTCAATGCTTCACCATATATGGCACCTGAGCATCCTCCTGTGTGGACTGGTCTCTGTCCTGGTTTCTTTCCCAACTTTGAGGTAATCTTCCGCCTATTTTATTTCTTGTTTCTTATTGTAATTTCTTTGCTGATGTGGCTTTCCTCGAGCATTGGGTGAACCAAGATGGACATTATTGCTGCTAGAAAATCGACTGAACCTCACCTTAAGTTGTTCCAGTTGTTATCATTAGCACACCACATAGATTACACTTCTAAGGGATATATCCATCATCATTGGCATTTGTGTCTTGTCTTCACTTTCAAAATCTCAGATGCCTTTCCTAGTACTCTACTCCTTGTGACTACTGGTGGTTTACCAAAGATATTGCAGTTTTGGAAAACCTTATTCATGTGATTTAGCTTATTAAGAAATCTTATACCATCCGATTCAACCTGGGATACATTTGAAAGAAATTGCAGTTTTGGAAAACCTTATTCATGTGTGCCTTTGTCAACCCATTGAATGTTTCTTTTGAGCAGCTTGCGTAGGGTGGTACTGCTATGGGAACTGGATTGAATTCCAAAAAAGGGTATGATTTTTTCTGGGTTTTAAGCAATGTCACTTTATGGCTATTTGTCAGTGTGATTTGTTGTGGTAGTTATGTACTCATCATTTCTTACTATCTTCATATCTGGGATACTGTTTCTTCTTTTCTTTACTTTTTTGAGTTTACATTTGCCTTGATATTTGTTAAGCTTGATACATTTGTACTTCTTGTAGTGTCTCCTTCAGCATATCTCTTGTAAAAATTGCTGCTGCAGTAGCTGATTTATTCATTTTTCTTTTACTGGCAAGAAACCAAATATTTCAGTGTAAGAAAATGGGTGTTAGTGGTATTATTACATTAAATGATTTTATGTTTTATTGATCTTCTCTATAATATGATTTTACATGTAGAAATGGTGGCATGGATAGGAAGAAGATCATTGCCATAGGTATTATGCTCTAAACCTCTGCATTCTTTTTTCATTGCTTCTTGTTCAGTGACGTTTCGTCAATACGAGGTGATAATTTATAGACCATAGCTGTCCTGAAAATACCATTTTGCCGAAACTGCTGCTACTAGTTTGTATGCTACTTGCAATTGTATGCTGACTATCTTACACTCCGTATGGGTTTCATCATGGTGTGCAATATCTTGAAACTTCTATTGGCTGCTTTGTGTTTTGTTTCTTATGGTTTGGAAGAGAGCTTTATGTTTCACACTCTTGTTCCCTCTTTATGAATGACTTTCTTTGCAGATAAAACTTAAGAGACTCTGTTTTATGGTTTTGAAGAGAGCTTTATGTTTTGCACTCTTGTTTCCTCTTCATGAATGACTTTCTTTGCAGATAAAGCTTAAAGAACTCTCTTCCTGTGCATCCTTCACTTCTTCTACTAAGTTTTTTATTTTCTGGGTGGCTTCTTTTATTTTTTGGGAAACTATGCCTTCAAAAAATAGCTCCATTGGTTTGTGTCCTTCCACTAGGAGGTTTTGAGGCATGTTGTTTAGGACATGATTGCTTATGCTAGGTTTTTGTCTTGCGAGATGTAAGTTGCCCCATCGTCTTTACTAATATAGATTGTTCTAGATTATTTATATTGTCAATTGATTTTTTTAAGCCAAGTAAAATCCTTTTGATGTTGATGCAGATTGACTTGTAGCAATCTGCTCCAACTACAACTAGATCGAACACTGAGCTCTGATTTTTCAATCAAATATTTCCGCAACACATCATCTTGATTTTGGTAAAGAGACTGCATGGTGGGGACCACCTGTGAACACAGATAAAGTACTAGCTTCTATATATAGTCTTTTTTTTCATGTACATCACAAATTGTGCTAGGAATTTAGAAATTACTAAAGAATTTATTTCCAGGAAACAAATTCTCCAAAAGTAAGCATCTTTGCATTCACATGGTAATTTTCAAATAGCACACTTGGTTGCTACAATCTGCTATAAAAGTTTGGTTGTCTGATTTGTGATGTAAAATTTTTTATTTCTTTGAATTGTCCCATAATTCCATTCTATTGCAGTTTCCCCATACATTTTACTTGTTTACATCGATGTTGATAATACATATGGCATCACTTAAAATATTATTTTGAAAATTGCATTGTCTAGGTAACATTTATGTATGTCATTAATCCATATGGATTCTTATACTTAGGTGGATTTTAGGGAGATTTGGCAAATTACCTTCAAAAGAAAGGACGTCTACAGCCTTCTAAAGCTCTAAGATTTGTCTCTTTATATTGCTAGGTAAGCTCATAACTTGATATTTGGCCACCGACTGATTGTTTTTTAATTGAAGATGATGTGGTTTTCGCTGACTTTGTTGGTGACAGCAAGTAATCAAAAGCTATATCGCTTTTCCCTTAGTTTTCTTTTCTTTTGTGGGGACCTATGATACCACCAAACCCACAAGATCTAACAGTGATGTATAGCTTCATCTACAATTGGGTCAGCAATTTGGACAATCTGGATTTCTAAACAGCTAAAAGTTGTAATTTATCAATGTGTATCATTACAAGCTATGTAGTAGATACTTTGTATTTAGAGAATTCTATAAGAATATCTGTATCTCTTGTGTGATCCGACATTTATTTATTTATTATCTGTGGACTCACAAATCAGCCATTTAGATTTTCTCAGAACATAATGTGTGGAATTTCAAAAACCTTCTCATAATTACATTTTTATATGGGTGATTTTTGTATCTAGGTGTGGCTTCACGCAATGGATGTTGCAGGCCCTTCTACAGTTTGTTGTTATCTTGCAATCTAGCATGAAATCAGCACTCAAGGAAGACCTTTACTGGTGTGCTGCAACCCTTTACTTTTTCAACAAACTGACGCAGGGGAGGACGTGAGGTCGAGCACCGTCTTCCTCAAGAGGATAACTATTTCAAATCCACGGAACTTCTCTGGACTCCTCACAGAGACTTCTCGAATCCACGAGGAAAGAAAGCAGAAAATAGAAATAAATTTAATAAATTCGAAATTGATTGATGAATAATTGATCATTCCATAATGTGTGTCCTTACACCATTAATATAGAAAAAAAATAAACTAAAATTCGTAATTAGCAAAAATAGCAAAATTCTAACTCTAATAAAAATCCTAATTCTAATAAAACTCTTCTAAGTCCTAATTTCTAAAAATAAAAATTGCAAATAAACTTTCTCTAGAATAGTCCTAGTATAACTAAAATTTATTTCTAAAAGGAAAGAAAATCTAAAACTCTAAAAAATATTAAAAAATCGGAATTACTAAAAATAGTAAATTTTTTCTAAAAATTCGTTTTTGAGCTGAAAGCGCACGTTTTCTGACGAAACGGACAGATGCGACCCACTTTGTGGGTCGGTTCACCTCGGATGACCCGTTTCAGTAAAGATTGATAGGTTGCATGCCCCATAACAATATCCGGATCAAAAGTTATGGTTAATTCACCGTCCATCTTCTTTTGTCTCAACCATGCTGGGAACGTATCTGTGACACGTTCTACATCAGACCCCTCCACTTGAAAAAAACTCGTTATCAAGTTACGCAAGAGACTTGGCACATGAGTCTGAGATAACTTCTGACCCATTAGCCTTTTTTTTTTGTGCTTGGCACTAAGCTCTTGAGCTGACATAATACATGTACTCATGTTTTTTTTGACTTGACTAATATTGATCAGTTCCTTCACATCTGTCTTCAAAATCTCATATTTTTTTTTGATAATGTGGGCAATTAAGCGGACTTGCCCCTGAGACGGGATCAACGTGATTTTGTATATCTCGTATGGGAGGCAATTTATCGGGGGGTTCATCGAACACAATCTCCTTAAACTCTTTCAAAATTAGCTTCAAATCTTTTGGGATATTCACAGGCTCCATATATTTTTCATTTTCAACTAATGAATATATATGTTTTGTTTCCTCAGATTGTTTGACAAAAGCCTGTTCAGTTGTGAGAGACTGTTCCTTAACTTTAGAAGTCTTGGGTTGGTTTTCCATTCCTATAGAGGTCACATGTTCGCCACTAATGAATCCTGTGGTCTGTTGCAACTCCGTTTTGACCCGGTCACCTCTTGCCGACAAATAATAGGATTTCTCTACAACCCTTTAATGATTGGTTATCTTGCCAATAATTTTGATTTTGTTGGAATAATACCTGATCATAATTGGTAGGGAAGAATCGCATGCACAATAACTTCTTCATCCGTGACCACATGCGGATTGGCGCCTTCATCCGTCTCATTCGCTCGAGTTGAAGTTGTTCCCACCAATCTGAAGCTCTACTCGTCAACTTGTAGGCCACAAGTTTAACTTTCTTTTCTTCCATTATGTTCATGTAGTCGAAGAAACGTTCGACTTTAAGCAACCAATCGAGGAAGTCCTTGAAGTAGAGTTGACCATTAAAACTAGGAAAATCGACTTTCATCTTGAATTCTTGGTCCATCCGATCCATCTAATCAATGGCTCGTCTAGGATACTGTAAAATCATGTCGCTAGATCCCACTTTATCAGAACTGATCTTGTGGTTCACTGATAGCGTCGCCCTACGATCAATATGATTACGAATTCTAGCAATTGTTGATGGTGGATCACCACCATGAACACGGAGCTGCCCTAGGGCCTCCGCCAAACGATCCGCCATGCGATCAATGGAAGCCTGCAGCCCTTGCATGGCTTGCCGATTCTCTCGTCGTGCTGCTTCGAAAGCTGCCGCCGTTAAAGGTAAATTTCCTGGAACACCGCCCATGGGATTTGGACGACCGACATCAGAGGTGTGCCCACACGATGAATGGTCCACACCAAACTGACGTAGGGGAGAACGTGAGGTCGAGCACCGTCTTCCTCAAGAGGATAACTATTCCGAATCCACGGAACTTCTCTGGACTCCTCACAGAGACTTCTCGAATCCACGAGGAAAGAAAGCAGAAAATAGAAATAAATTCTAATAAATTCGAAATTGATTGATGAATAATTGATCATTCCATAATGTGTGTCCTTACACCATTAATATAGAAAAAAAATAAACTAAAATTCGTAATTAGCAAAAATAGCAAAATTCTAACTCTAATAAAAATCCTAATTCTAATAAAACTCTTCTAAGTCCTAATTTCTAAAAATAAAAATTGCAAATAAACTTTCTCTAGAAGAGTCCTAGTATAACTAAAATTTATTTCTAAAAGGAACGAAAATCTAAAACTCTAAAAAATATTAAAAAATCGGAATTACTAAAAATAGTAAATTTTTTCTAAAAATTCGTTTTTGAGCTAAAAGCGCACGTTTTCTGACGAAACGGACAGATGCGACCCACTTTGTGGGTCGGTTCACCTCGGATGACCCGTTTCAGTAAAGATTGATAGGTTGCATGCCCCATAACAATACCCGGATCAAAAGTTATGGTTAATTCACTGTCCATCTTCTTTTGTCTCAACCATGCTGGGAACGTATCTGTGATACGTTCTACATCACAAACAGGTGATGAGTTCTCAAATAGAACAAATACGTGCACACACATACCAATAATAAAACAATACATGCATAAAGAATGTCAAGAGCATACTTGATATAGGGAATGGCACTCTCTACTTGAGTTTTTCTCGTAGGCAAATAAATAGCTTTGCAAATAATCCACAGTCTCATGAGTGCTTCCACTGTTCCACATGAAAATCTTCCATTGAAACTCTCAAGATCTTTTTAGAATGCTGAAATTTTTATTGAAAATTAATTGAAAGAAGGAAAGCTATCCATTAAGATAATGGACAACTATTGCCAATTAGAAGAGAGTCCCTTACTTCCAGATAGCTATCAGATCATTAAATAACCATTTTGAGTTCAGAAGTTTTTCAGATAGCTCTTCTTGATCTTGATAAAGCTCTTTCTTCTGATTGTTTAAGTTATTTAGAAACTGAAATGCTTGCAATGGCTCTTGTTTTAGTGGTATGCTGGGAATGGGATTCTTTTGAATACCTAATCTGAATCCTTATTTTATCATTGACAGTCGACAGATGTATTTGCATGTGTTATGACAGATTTCTTTTTTGGAAAGTAACATTACCAGGGATTGAACCCTGGATCACTCACACACACTTCTTAATCTTATTATGACAGATAAAAATTTTCCTGGTTCACTGGCTTCCTTTTACCTAAATAGTTTGCTATCTTGATGAGGACCCAAAGACTTTGAAGGTGTTTCCCATTCCACTTCATGATGCCAGTGGCTCAACTCTGCATTATGACCAGCTTAGCATTTCACCTGATGGAAAGATATTGGCAGCAACCCATGGTTCCACATTCTGTCATGTGCTGAAACTGGAAAGGTTTTGGATACAGCTGAAAAATCACATTAAGGTTTTGGATACAATGTATAAAGATTTGTTTCAGATATTTTGATATGTAACCATGTGCTAATATTTGTTATATGTTCTATACTTTAATTCACAGAAACTGTTCAATTAAGTTTTGATTTATTTCACTATAGGCATTGTCTGCCTGTAATATGTTAGTTAAAAACTGAAATAGGAAGCAATTTCTTTACAGTATATGCCTAGGAGGGCTTCCATGAATTTTATTCATTGCCTATCATATACCTAGAATAACTAAGAGTTTCCCTGTATCTTATTGGGGCAAGCTGATATGGATTCAACACTGCCGTTTCAGCTGATGTGAAACTGATTTTCTGCACCCCACTCAGCAGGCTATGCATTTACTATGGAACCAATGGCTACGGTTGTACTGTGGGGCTGGTCATATTTAGCTACGGATTTTATCCATAGCTTTTGACCATTTTAACAATTTTGATGATTTAGCGGTGTCCAGCACAACTGTCAGTAAAGGTCCTGGCCGCCGGTAAAGCCTTTACCGACTGAGGCTTTACCGGCTGTTAGATAACCACGGGCAAAGCCTTTGCCGGTGGTTTTATTGGTCTTTGCCGGCAGTTTTGACCGCCGGCAAAGGCCAGTTTTCTTGTAGTAATAAGACCCATACATCACTATGGCCACTCAAAGCACCTGCCTATATATTCCCAGCTGGAGACTGGCGGGGGTGGGACGCAATCTGCATCCGAATGCCACATCCATGTGTACATGCCAGCAGTTGCACGTTTGTATTAATAACTAACCAGATTTCCTGTGAAAGCCTTTCGGTAGGAAGTTTGCTGTCCTGGAAACTTAGATGGGGTCCACCATAATGTTTGTGAGGAATCCACGGTTTTGTGATTTAATTTTAGGATATAAAATCAAAAGTGGGCAGGATCCAAGACTCAAGTGGGCCGGACTAAAGGAAAATATGGTTATTGAAAATCCTACGGTTGAAACATCTCAGTGGTCGGCAGTGATGTTTACATGTCATCGATACTATTCATAACATCATTCGTACTGGGATGAAATGTAACCACAAATATTAGCATATGATTCAAAACTTCTGTCATCCCATGAATATTTCAGCTGTGGATGTTTAATTCCCACGTTTTCGGCCCACTTAAGCTTTGTATCTCATTTATTTTTTGCCTTATGTCTTAAAATGAACTCAAAAACTGGTAGACAGGGTGGATTTCTCACAAACATCACAGTGGCCCCACCTGAGTTCCGAGCGCAGGAGCTTCACGGGGAAGGCTTTCCCAGGAAAACCGGAGTCCGTTAGTAGGATAGAGTTTCAAATTTAAGTTTAATTCAAATACATAGTTTATCTAAAGGTAGTAATTTCTATTAGCCTATAAATACTAAATTAAAGATTCGTGAGATCCAGGTATCAAAACTATAGTGGGATTTTTCTTTTCCTATATCTGATCCTTATCTGATCCTTCCATTCGTTTGATCATTTGATTCGCGGTGGGCCACACAATACCACCTGTTCAAGGTGACGATGAACAAGGATAACCCATAGTGATCATTTGCGTATGCCTATTTTTCATTTCTTATTGCTACAGTCCACCCATTTTTCATTCCACACATTTTCATTTCATTTCATTTCACACGTGGCAAGCATTCATTTGAGCACCTTTGCACACGGGTGCACCTTTCACACATTTTCATTTTATTTCACTCAATGCAGCCCAATGCTCACCTGCATACCTTTTTACGTGTGCAAAGGCACACGTGTGTTAAGCACATAATCTGAACGGTACGTGATGCAGTACCCTTTGAAACCTCACTAGCTCAACTTTCAGCCGAATACAAAACTCTGGTAGGCCATGTCAAACGGAAATAGCTTCCTCCCTTAATTTGCATTTCTCCTTGACATGGGTTGGAATTTATGTCCAAAGAGTTTTAAGGGTGCCATATCACGTGAACAGTTCAGATTCCATGCCCATGGGACGTGTGAAAAAAGTGTGCAGGTGAGAGGAATGCTCACATGCCCACCTTCCTACCTGAGCACTCATGTGCACCTTTGCACAACTATCATGATAATCTTGGTGGGCCATGGCAAGATAGAGACAAATCAAGGGAGGAAACCGTTTCCTTTTTCCATGGCCAACCAAAGTTTTGGATCAGATGGGTTTTATGGGGTGCTGCATTACATGTACGTACCCGTTCAAATTTTGGGCTGCGCAGGTGAGCATCTCTCTCTCTCTCTCTCTCTCTCTCTCTCTCTCTATATATTCTCTTTCTCTAGCTGGAGAGAGTATATGACTTATGTGGTGACTTATGATCACTACAATGTCTCGTCCGCCAGGTCTCATACATGTAGATCTGAAAACGGGAGCCGTCCATATAGGGGCCATGAGAAGAATACTATGACGAAAGGATTATTAAATAGGAGATGTAAAGGTAAATGTGGACCATTGAACAGAAAACTTTGAAGGCTCATATTCAACTCAACATATAACTGGTCAGATCATTCTATCAACATGGCTTAGATAATAGGTCACTGGAAACAGTGTCCATAGGATAGATAATTCTGCATGTAGCCGTCATCTCTGCATGTGGCCCACTTGAGCCGACACGTGTGAGTTCTCCCGACCTACAATGCCAGATAGGCAAAACATACTTTTTGACAAGCACGAGATGTTTATTACGTGCACGTGGATCACGTAATAAGACGTGTGCCGTATCTGAACCTTTCAACTAGTTGGAAACAATGGTTATATCTGTTGCATTGAAAATTAGACCATTTCACACCTTGGGTTGGCCACAGTATACAAAGTAAACTCTCCAGTGAAATGCTCAGATCTCACCCACGTATCACATATTGACGTGTGATTCTACGTGTCGATGGCCAGGGCCTCATGCCTCCCACAGCCGCGTGGAAAGGGCAAACCTCAAGAATGAGAAATTTTCGATACTCTGGTACGGAGTAATAGTCAATACTCGTGCATATTAAGAAATTGTCTAGGTGGCAAACATTCAACTCAAAATAAACCGTCCTGATTGTGATCCTCAAAGTTAAATGGATCATAGACCAAAATGTATCCTGACTTTATAATTCCTTTAGCCGATTAAAGAATGTTGGATGTCTAGTGGGCGGATGAGATTAAAGAATGTTAAGAAAGAGAAGGCACAGACTACGGTGTTAGCCGCCTCTATTCGTTTACGTTGTAGATGAATTGTTTGTAAGTACTACACGTGGCAAACAACTACCACATACATGACCGTCATGCCGTAGGCGTCTAGGATGGGCCACCACCACTCAAATGTCACGCGAGGAAAGGAGGAACAGGTGGGTGATATTGGATCCGTTCATCAGGAAATCCTCTAGAGATAGATGCCATTTCTCAAAATTATGACTGGAGATATCATCAGGTGGACCGCACATGTAATAAGTTACATTAACAGCAAGGAGCGACTGCCGGTCCAATTCTATCTAAATGTGGTCCACCTCATGATATTTGAGTCAGTTTGATTTTTTGGAGCCACGTCCTCCACATAAGTATGCATCGGCGGTTGAGTAGATCCAAGCCAAGGGTTAGGATCGTCCATTAGGTGTGAATTTTAAAAGTATGGCCCATTGAGGTAGTGCCTATCTGATGGTCGGTGTGGATCTCACACAGACTTGCCAGGTGTAGAAAAAAAAAAAAAAGCAGGCAAGCAATGAAGTGAACCAGTGGCTCAGACGATGTTTGGCCATTGTGATGAAACACGTCATTTCACTGTAATTCCCAACTAAAAACGTCTACTGATGGGGCATCTGGACTGTCTATTTGGTGGGCCACGGCACATGGTACAAAAAGACATGAATCATGGACCCAAAGCGAATGGAGTTGTCTCTCTCGAACTTGGACCACAGACATCTTTAACTTTTTCTGTCCTGAAGAAACGACCGCCCAGTCAATGTTGTTTTTGTACCACTAACCATTCTAGGCAGAACCTACTTTATGAATGGTCTGGATTCCCGTTTCTGTGGGATCTGAACCGTTCATTTTATCATTACTATCTCATGGAAGCTTATGATATTAGAATAATGTTTCATTCATGATCCTAACCTTTGAATTTGGGATTTGAATATGAGTAATTCAAACTTAATTATTCAGCACATCCGTCGTCTTAGGATGGACCTGTAGCATAGAATCGAGAATATGAACGGTTCAGATCGGAACCTACTCCCGTACGGTATCTGCGATACGACGGGCACCGTACCGTATCAAAACCCCAACGAATTTTAGACGATTTTTTAATGCTGGTCAGTTGACTGAAATGTAAATTAGAATCGGCGTTTATAACGCTTTACTAGAGAGCATCAAGTCATCCCAGATCACGTGGCATACGTTCGGGAAAATCCATTCCATCCAGATCGTAAGTTCCATCAGAAACACTCCGATCCAACATTTTCAACCGTCCGATGATGCCCTGCAACTGACGATTTTCTTTCTAAACACGATTAGTTTTGCATCTGCCAGTTACTGTACAACACCATCCACAATTGGGCCCACCATTTTCAAGATGGTAGTCACTCAATCTCCTCAAGCATGTACGGATATCAAGACCATCCAAGGTGAGGGCACAACGCGGACGGAGAAAACCGAAAACATAAAGATGGAGCAATCCTAACCATCCAATCGGTGGTTAACAAATGTACGATTCAAAACAAAGTTAGTGAGTTATCCAAATTCAACTGGAAAAATCAGATGGCCAGCCAATCACGTTTGTTTGACTGTCAGAATTTCCGTACAAACACGCCAGGTGTACGGTGGATGAATCACCACCATTTTTGGTTTGTAGAAAATGATTTTTTATTCCTAACAGTAACAACAAACAAAACCCACCCAAACCAGGAAAAGAAATTCCAACACCTTCCCACTTTCTTTCGAAGGCTGGTCGTCCTCTCTCTCTCTCTCTCTCTCTCTCTCTCTCTCCCTCTCTGTCTCTGCTACCGACCGTACCTGAGATCATGAAGCAGCGATTTCATCTCATCGCTTTTTTTTTTTTCTTTCTTTCTTTCTTTTTTCTGTTTGTTTCCTTTCCGTTTCAGCAGTGCTGTATCTGCTGGGAAAGATGACGAAACGTTTCGTTGCTGCTGCTGCTGCTGTTGTTGCAACAGAAATCGCTTATCTTTCTCTTCTTCGTCCCTGCTTCCGATCTCGTAACAGCGCATCCAATGCTGATGCAGCTGGTTTTCTCGCTTTCCAAGCTCAGGGAATGGCGGTCAAGGACATTGACTGGCGTGTCCGAACTCCATACCTCATCCAACAAGATCGATTCGTAATCGTCCATTACCACACCTTGCATCAGATTGTAGCAATCCAACAGCTTCTCCTATAAGCCCACAAAAATTTAAAAAACATAAAAATCGGAGAAAAATAGATAAAAGCTGCGATTTTTTTTCCTGCGTTTTGTCTTACTTTATTTATATATACACAGGAAGAAATCGCCTTCCGAAAACAAGGAAATTGCAGGGGGAAAAGCTCGTGGGAAGCAGAGAGTAGTGCCGATGCGGCGATTACAGACGGTTTATACTCTAAGATCTTGACTTCTGCAATCAAAACGGAAGATTAGAGAAATCCAATTCGATTTTCTTCAAGAAAAAGCTAAGAAAGAGGAAAAGATCGGGCTTTTCTACCGTTCTGAGCTTTGAAAACGATCTCTGTAGCCCGAGCTTTTAGAGCCTGCTTCAATGGAGGGTCGTTCCGTTTGAAAAAGGAGAGGAAGAATAGGAGGAATGCGAAAGGCGTCACCGATCGCATCCGCCATTTCAACGCGCCGAGGATCAGAAGCTCCATGCGCTGAATCGTCTGCGTATCGAAGATGATTCCCTCCTCGCTCTGTTGCATTGAATCGAATCAAAATCGATTTCCAATGGGTTTTTTCTGTTTAATCCTTTTTTTTACCTGAAAACTAGTTAAAGAGAACGTGGATTTTTTCATCTTTGCAGCGAGAGAGGTGCAAGTGATTGAAAGGAGCTTTAAGATCCACGGCACTGATTTCTGCACTACCGAGATTGGTTAGATCTTCTACACATCGCGTTATAACAGTAAAAGTTCGATTGTTTTCTTGAGATTTTACCGGAATTCCTTGTTTGGAGAGGAATCGATCGAGGTAATTCACGGCGAGATATGCGACGAACGGATCAAATGAGAACTGCGACTGCCAAGATAAAACCAGTTCAAAACGCAGAGAGAGAGAGAGAGAGAGAGAGAGAGTTAGGGTTTTCTTGGTTTACCTTGAGAATGAAGGAGATTGTGTCGCGACGGACGGAAGCGTCAGCGTCTCTGTTTATGAAGGATTGGGAGTATGTTTGGGAAGTCATGTGATCGGATTCGGAGGCGAAAAGGGAAGGAATCGGATCGGAATCGATGGTGATTGGGTTTTCCAGATCGAAGTCTTCCTCCATTACTTTCTTCTTCTACTCGTGTTTTCGGATTGAGATGATGCGTTTGGAGGAGAAGAGAGAGAAAGGAGAAGGCATTTGAGAAAGATACAGAACTGAGGTTTGGCTTTTTTCTTCTTCTTCTTCTTCTTTTCCTTTCTTCTCTTTCTTTTTCTACAGAGAGAAGACTTCAACTACACTCTTCTTCTACATCACCTCTCTTTTCTATAGAGGCTAGGCGCTTGTTTTTAGTTGCTTCTCTCTCCAGCTTTAAAAAGGAAATGCCGAAAATGCCCCTTAGATTTCGGGAAGGAGCTGATTAAGTCGTTGTCAGGGGCATGGGCACGAGTTATCTTTTTCTCGGCAACTTCTCGAAGAATTCTCGTCTCGAGATAAATTGTATGGAGTGGAGTTATCTGAGGAGCCGATAAGGTAACTCGCGTTACTTTCTCAATCCGAGAGACACGTGAGTTCAACTTTAATGAGATCCACACCGTCCGTCAGGGAATCTGTCTCATTATAACCACTGAGTCCAAAAAATGTGATCATCCAAAACTTAAATGGGCTACACCACATTAAACGGTTGAAATGGAACGCACACCATTAACTTTACGTAGGACCCATCATAGTATTTGTCTACCATCCAGTCCGTTAATCTGATGTCTTTAATTAGGATGAAAGAATGAACGAAAACTCATACTATTTTAAATCTCACCTGTACCATAATACATCAATTGAGAGGTTTTAGGTATAAATCTACTGGGTAGCATATATGAGTTTCAATTATCTCTATTTTTGAAATCAACGTCTAAAATTGCACGGCATACGTGATGGATGGTGTGGATTTTATGTACGTACCCAGTGCAGCTACCCCGGTCTCTTCACTCTCTGCGAGCTTTGCTAGCCCCACGCGCGTGTACAAGTTGGCTAATGCACAGGCCATCATATATGCTAGCATTGCGGACAGTTAGAATATCCAAACCATCCATCAGAAGGGTAGCATTATGTAGATTACCAATTCTAATAATAAAGTCTGTCCAATAATCAACAAATGTATGATTTTGAAAATTTAAGCCAGAGTTTTATAACCCGTCAAATTTTTTTTTTTTTATAATATCATGGCATACCTGCTGAATCAGCCACTTCTGTCTTTGGTCGGTATCATCTACACGGTGAAGTCCACCTGATGGATGGCTGGTATATTGCATCTGCCGCAAAGGCATTTTGTGGTGGCGTGTGCATTAGTCGACTTGTATACGCGCGTGGGCTTCGCAAAAGTCCCTGTTTAATACTCTGGCCGTGTACGACGCTTGATACGCATACTAGAAGTTTATACATGGATGTCTATGAAATAAAATAAAACCAAGTAAACTATAGAATGTAGGCTTCCCAAGTCACTCAGTATTAAATTTATTCAGCAATCCTAACATGCGATTCATGGGCACCTGTTTGATGAAATGGGACCATTCGATACTTTTCATTTTTGACCGTCCAATAAATGCCCATCAATCCGATGGTCACATAATAAAAAACCGTTTTGGGACCTGACCGAGTTCGGTCAGGTAGTGACCGTAGGACCCACCTTGATGTATGTGTTGTATATCCTTGTGGTCCGTGTGTTTAACCATGTAATTAAGCGGACCAAAATCTCACGAGTACCACACAACAGGAAACTTTTTCGTGGGCAATAAAAGTTTTGGATCCAGCTGATATTTACATTTTCCCTTCATCCAGGTCAATGTGACCAAATCAACGGGTTGGATGGCTAATAAACATTTCCGTGGACTCTAGAAGATTTTTAATGGTAGGTGTTCAATGATCAATGTTTCCTATGGTGTGGTCCCATGAGATTTGTTTCTGCTTCAATTTTTTAGCCGATGACATAAAATGAGTTGGAAAAACAGATGGACGGTGTGGATATAGGACATATACATCTAGGTGGGACGATGATCGCACCTGATTGAATCTGCACCAGTTTCAATTTTCCAGCGAGCTTCACATGTAAAATGGGGCCGTGATGAGATCAGGCCATCTGTCCAATTCGCATGGGGATCCCGTAAGGGAATGGCCAGATTTTCTTTTAGGGCTATCTAAAAGGTGGGCCCTGCTTGATGAGTGATTTTGATATCACACAAATGGCACACGTGTGCACATTCACTACGGGTATTCACGTATACGCTGTTTTTCTCCTACAATGTGGCCCATCAAGTCATCCAGACCGTTGGTCCACTTAACCCCGCTACACCAAAAAGACAGGCCTACCATTTTCAATTTTTATAGACTGCTAAGATGAGATGCCCATCCGTCGTCCGGATCTAACGTAGAGATTAGTGGCTAGGATTTTTCTATCCAGGAGATTTTCTAGGAGATGGTCCATCCAACGTCAGTCCTTTTTGGTGTAGAAAGCCCGAGTATAACGTCAGCGTCCTCGAGTCGAGGATTTCGGTTTTGTGTAGCGTTACGTTGACCATGAGAAGTCGAATTTATCGGATTGGCTCGCCATCCAAACAGTAGACAGTATATGGAGCTTTCACGGAGGAAAAATTCGATACTCTGGCAGAGTGTGATGATTGATACACATGCATAGAGATGACTTGGAAATTACATACGTGGCATACAACTAATTCAAGCAAAAATGTTGAAAGAGCGGCAGCAGTTCAGACATATTATAAACCAAAAGCTAAGATTATTTGATGATCTGACTGTCTGATTTATGGACATTTAAGGGACGGTTATCAAGTGTCCACAAATCAGAGGTTAGAATTATTGAACCAATCAGGTTTTTGAACTGTAGCATATCGGCAATCATTTACATGATTTAGTCCGTTTCTTTTGATAATATATGACACGTGTACAATTTCTGAGTACATGCGTATCAGGCGTAACATGCAACCAGAGTATCAAATAACTTTCTTTATCTCGACTTTCCGCGTTCAATGTGAAACTTGGTGTGAGTCATGTGAGCTCTGCCGGAGTGTGGACACTGTAGTCGAGGGAAAATTTTCACGGATGCCCACACTTTCCCCTGGACCACTCATCTGGAACATGTTCCGTCAGGTGGGCCATGCGGATCTGTAAGATCCACTTCATAAGGTAGTCCAACCATGGAAATGCAATAGACGGTCCTCTTTGTCTGTAAAAATAATAATAACCATACGAAAGATAGACATGAATGCAAACCTCGGACCACTCTGTCATTCTATGTATCTCGTACATTCTCTTGGGCTCTTTATGGTAAGATCTAGCCCTTGTACGGTTACGATCATGCATACGAGTGGCTTAACTAGCTGACTATCAGGGATTTCGGGCAGCACGTGATTATATTTTACACGTGTGATACGGCCAGTTCTTCATCATGTGGAAAGAACGTAAAATGAACTGGCCCAAAAATCCGATTAGTAAAATAATCAGATCGGCAAAGCATGTTTTAGAAAACTGGACCAATAAGAAAATATCACCAATGGTCCAGATTTAACGTATCATGATTGCCTACCTTGCTAGTTACTTGGTCAGGAAATTATCACAGTTGTTCCCACCTTCTTAGTGGCTCGGATCTCTCACATGTGTCCAATTTAGCAAGCGTGTGGAAAAGGGTGCGTCCCCTTTACCATCTAACTCGCGCGATTCCCATTCCCATTCGTAAGGCGTTTAGTACACTTTGGTGCTAGAATGCATCCCGACGTATTTGCACTAGGATACCTCGGGAAAATAGACGTTGGAACCTGGATCACGTTACTGATCCAAACCGTTTATCTGATGAAATAGAACGACGAAAGTGGTTCCCTCAAAAGTATTTAACATTTGAGTTCCAACCATTCGAATCAATGGCCCAGAAAGCAATAGGCAATGACACGGTCCATAATCAATTGAAAATACGGAAATAATCAAAATTATGAAGTATTCTAATCGAGAGATTCATCATTATATATACTTCATGGATGATGACGATCATCTCCTAAACGGTCTGGATCACTGACCATTATCACAGATTCAGCTGTTATGATCGCGACGTATTCTATTGAATACGTCGCGAAACGCATTCGTGTCATATCGAGAAGTGAGATCCCGCGTTAAATTGCACTGAATGCGCAGTGCTACGCAGGCCGAGTTCTCCGTTTGTAATCGATGGTGAACTCTTCCGTGTCCTAAGTTTGTATGCGGGTCCCATGTTTTATTTATCAAGCCATTGATCTAATGGCCCACATCATGGATGGAAGATGCCCAAAAAATCTCCTCCATTCGTCAACCTTAATCTTTCAATTGGAATGCAAATACAAGATTAAGAAGACATCCACCAACAATCCACATGAGAAAGGCTAAAGATCAATGGTTAGGATCTTCCAATTTGGGTGATATGGGTTGCATGGCCCCACCATGATGGGGCCTTTTAATCAGATGCCTTAAAAAAATGCCCCCTTAATTGCACCTGAAACTGATCATCTACGATTGATTATACGCTACAACCTGTATTATTTATTTCGACGCGGTTTGGCCTGTGACGCTGCCACCAGCCAGGTGGCTAGTGTCGGTACTATGTGGACCCCACCATGACGTATGTATTTTATCCACGCCGTCCATCCATTTTGAAAGTTAATTTTAGAGTTTGATCCCTAAAATGAGGTAGATCTAACATAGGAAAACAGAAGTGATTGAATTTCTATCATTAAAAACCTACTAGTCCACTGTAATAGTTATTTGATACCTAACATGTTGATTAGGTAATAGGGACTCCGGTGAAGGGAAAAAAATAATATCATCTTGATCCAAAACTTTTGTGGCGCCTAAGAAGTTTTTAATGGTGGGAGTTCAATCAAAACTGTGCCATCCACTTTAGATTTGTATGTTTTTAAATGATTTAGAAGAATAGGTGGACTGCAGGGATGAAAAACATATTATAATGGGCCTACAGAGCACTGACCAGTAGCCCTTGCCTAGCTTAGGATCCGGAGCCATATCCTATTTATTTCTTTATTATTATAGTTTTTTTTTTTTCCTCGTAAGTTGTTGTATTTTCAAGTAAATCAAGTCAAGGGAAAAATGCGTATGAAACGAATTGTAGTATACACAACCGATTGTGAGTGTCATTGACATCGATGATAAAGAGAAGTAATCACCTGCAGCGCGTGCTTACTCACTCAGCGTGCATAGTGATGCAAAAATGGTGGCCCCCACATGAAGATCGAATGATGCAGAAGTTAGGCCTTTCCACTCATCAGGCAGACTACAACCGTTGAAATAGATGGATGGCCGATCATCTGACGTGAAATATGGATCCTCCTGATTTTAAATGATTGGATCTTCACGGTAGGGCTCAAGTTATGCACGGGTGAGCTGTGCTGCACATGAGAGGGTTGGTACTAAAGCAAACCACCGTTGAACGGTGTAAAAGCTCGGTTGCCGGTATACTTCGATTCAACGTGACAGGTTGCTAACCCCACACGCGTGTGCAATAAAGCCCATGTACACGCGACACATATGCCAGCATGGCAAATAGATCTGAGATCCAATCCATCGATCGGAACCTCTCCAAGAATCAGGTTGATCTACTGATCAAGTTAGCCACAGTTTGCAAAATAAATGTACGGCTATAAAAATCTTGGCTTAAGTTTTCTGACCCACAACATGTTTCCAACGTGGGGGCATAGGTGGAGTGTGTTAGTATTCAATTCAGCCGCGTGGCCATAGGTAAAATAAATGGTCCAATTTGAGTTATGCATGCGTGGTTATGTATGTGTTGGATGTCCCAATCATATTTAAGTTGAATTAAACCAAATGCATTGTCTAAAGTCTTCACCACCGGTCGCCAAGAAATGACACTAGAATGAAAGGGTTAGTAACTGGGACTGGTTATTTTTTTTACTTTGAAGACGGACTTTTATCACATTAGTAATAATTTGGCCACACTTGCTTCTAAAATTAATATTAAGTAAGAAAATAGAAAACTAATTAAATGTCAAATGGTGATTAATTTTATTAATTTGAATATAGAATTAGTTGAGAAAAATAAATAAAGTAGAATAAATTATCTATGAGAATTGAAGCAGCAAGATGGCTGTAGGAGGACGAACAGTGTTTTAAACTTAAAACGGTTGTAAGACGGTCATATTCTGGTTAGCAGGATGTGAATGAGGAATCCTTACTTAAGGAATTTGGAAGATCCAGCAACCGGTCGTAGATATTTAACTAAATTACGCTAATTTGTTTTTATCATTTAGGATGCTTGAGATTTTGCCAATTTATTGTGCAGAGACGTCCTGTTTCGGTTCCACTGAGATTTTTTCAGTTCGACCGAATATTAGTGGATTTTCAGGGTGTACGCTGTGATGATTTGTATTTTTTTACTTCGACTGAAAATTACAATCGGGTTAGTCCTGTCCGACCGAAGTCCCATTTGGTTTGTCTAGACATATTATGTAGATTAGCTCAAATCTGGCTATTTAAGTCATATTCGTGATTAGGGCTTAGTAATACGAGTGTTTTCTCTCCAAAAAAAAATGATTTTGCGATGTGAGAGTGTTTTAAACGCTTGGAAGGGCTTGGGAATGGATTTTCTCAAGGGGCTAGGATTTTCTCAAGTGCATATCGCAAGAAGAGATCTGAATTTCGTCTGTAATAGAAAAAGGTTAATAATATAATATCTAAGGCTTTGATTATAGTGGATTTTTATCGCTCTGTGTCATTTTTTTTGTTTTTCACAAGGATTTTTCCACATAAAATTGTAACGCTCCGAAAATCGGCACCCGTATACAGAGACTCCAATCCCGAGTTCCCGGGTGTTAACCTAACAAAAATGCATGCGTGTTCTCATTCAGATTTACATTCATTTCATACACAAATAATCAGAGTAATACATTTTAACTTAGCGGAACTAAAGTGAGGTATAGATAGTCAAATCTAAAAATATAAGGCTACTACCTAAAAATTATAGTTCCAAAAGTGGTGACCACCCATGTGAGAATTATAAGAACCACAATAATTGTAATAAGAAGCTAGAGATCTATTAGGTGCCCTGAGTGTACACCAACTGCTCATATTCCTGAGTTATCTGCATATATCAAATAAGAGGCGCCAAACGTCAACATAATGAAGAAATATCTCCAAGATTGTTACTTGTGCCATTTTAGTGATTAGCAGGTTAACAACGAATACATATTCATACACTCAAGCATGTTATCTTTAATGCACAACCACTAAGCAAGTTACACATGTTATCAATACAACCAAATACAAGTAATGATGGCATAACAAACAAACAATTACTTCATTTTTTCCAACCAAAAAGTACAATTAGGTTGGTCTGGTCCGACCGAAGGTCTTATTCGGTCAAACCGGACATGTTACTTAGATTAATGCAAATCATGCTATTTCAGTCCTATTTGGGATTATATAATGATAATACTAGTATTTTCTCTCTAAGGGCAACGGTTTTGCGATGTGAGAGGGTTCTAAACTCTTGTAAAGGCTTTGGAAGAAATTTTCTCAAGGGGCTAGGGTTTTCTTGGGTGCACATCACAAGGAGAGATTTAGGTTTCACTGTAATCATAGAAAGTGAATGGTGTAATCTTTAAGGCTTTAATTATAGTGGATTTCTGTTGCTTTGTACCGTGGTTTTTTCCAGTAAGACTTTTTCGTGTAAAATATCTTATGTTATGTGGTTGCTTACTTTATTATTTGGTTATTCTACTTTATTCGATTGTTTTATCTTTGTTGAACATGCTTCCACAAATTACACAGATTAATGATGATATTTTATATGAATTTTTAATTCCTAGGGTTGATCTTGTTTTGTTGAGATCTGAGAATATCAACGTGTTACAATAATGAGCTGGACATAAATGGATAACATATGCTATATTAATCAATTCAGACTTACTGCAACATAGCGTTAGCCAAAAGTGGAGATGTTAAATTATAGTATTCTAAAATAAGATATGCGTCCATATGGAATGAAAGATTGATACACAGCATTGAGCTAAAAGGAATGAGTGTGTTTGGTTAGATTTAATTGGTGTGTGCTACTTTTATAGGCTTAGAAAGGCGGTGCCATTATTTGGTATTTGACTTCATTAGAAATTAAGATGGCTAGGCATGATGAGACCATTGCATTGGTCCCATGTGCGAGTGGGCAGTATATTAGCATGCCTAAAACCTATAAAAAATCACTTTTTTTGCAGCACACCAACATGTCCCTGTGTTGGCTGACATATACACAACATGGCGACCAAAAATTTCATCTCAAAGTTTCTATCGTAAGTCCCCTCAGTGTGTCCCAATTTCCCCTTGGTACGGCCCACCTGAATTGGGGGGACTTGTTGTGTCTGAGTCCGGATCGACGAGTTGCACATGGTAATAAGCTTAGCACTTGCAGACACGTGTACAGTCAAACAGAGGATTTTGTACGTACAGAAAAGTGTACATACATATGAGCTGGCTAATAATTCATTTTGCAAGTTAGCGTATTACTTGAAAACATCCGTTGATTGGCGTTTTATCACCAGGGCCTTATTTGAATATTTGAAAATTGTCTTCTTCACTGCATCCTGCACATCAGGATTTTCACGGGGTGAGAAATTTGATACTCTGGCAATGTATCATGGTTGATACTCACGGACTCAGAAATTGTAAATGCGACATGCATTAACGTAAACTAAACTGTTTAAATTGTGGAACTATTGTCTTTAAGTAACAGGAAATCTATTTTTTCTCCTTCAATACAGATAGGAACCATTTAACCTTTGTGTGTTTTAAAATACTGTACAATCAGTAGAAGAGAACAACCAGATCCAATAAAAAATGGAGGGTCCCCAAATCTGATCAGCTTAGCAATTCTAACCTTAGATTATTGGTGCTTGTGTGTTGAAAAGGGACCTATATATATATATATATATATACAGTTTAATGAAATTTTTAAATAATTTCTAGGGATTTGCTAAGCCCCATGAATGTACAAGGCTACTAATATGCATGCAACCACCACATGAGGTGGGGCTGACATTTGCAATTTTTATTTTTATTTTTTTTAAAGGCCCTGCCTTCAATCCATTGAAAAACAACAAGAACCTGTACAGCCCTTCAGACAGCCTCCTACAAAGAGCTAGAGAGACTGCCTATCATATACCTTCATACAGACTGGAAAAAAGAAATACAAAAAGGCACAAGGGCCGAGAAGAGAGGGACGGCTGAGATGAATTCAGATTCTCAGGTTTCCCAGCCCGGCCCTATCCAGCACCAAAAAACCCCTAATGCACCTTGGCAGCTCCAAAGAAGAGAGAAAGAGAGAGTTAGCATATCCTTCACTAGCCACTCTGGCTAACGCGTCTGCCACAATATTCCAGTAGATGTGCATGAATGAAAGGCCCAGAGCACGACTGAATTGGTAGATGGCCCCCATTCTAAACCAAATGTTCCATGGGCAGTGGCTAGATGGGTCGGCTGCAGCTTCCACAACTATCTTCGAATCTGATTCTACTGCAATGTTCGAGAGGCACAGACGACTACAGAGGATGATACCATCCAGCATGGCTTGGGCCTCCACTGTCATGTTCGTAGTGGTCCCATAATACCTGTTAAAAGCAAAAATGAGCCGGCCCTGAGAATCTCTGCAAACCCCACCCCCCCCCACTCTCACTCGAAAAGAAGAGCCGTCTACATTCAGCTTGACCCACCCCAACAGGGGTCACAGCCACTTGACTATTTGAGGCTTGTCGCTAGCTGACATTTGCAATATAAAAACTATTCTTTAGATGGTTCTTACTATGTAAATGTTTTCTCCCAAAATTAAATTTAGTCCGTTCAGAAGGTGGGCCACAATGTAAAAAAACAGTAATACAATTTATTTTTTAAAAAAAAACTTTTGCAAAGTATTTTTCTACTGTAAATTGATTCTGTAAACTGTGGCCCACCTACCAATTGGACCGTCCTAATTTTTCGGCAAGAGCATCTAAATCGTGGTCTGCCTTGATGGGGATTTTCTCCTCATTGTAGTCATGGTTCGATGATATTGAACCAGCTTCGATGTCATCGAAGCTAGTTCGATGACATCGAAGCCTGACGATGTCATCGAGTATTTTTCGAGGTTTTTCACCCCTGGTCGCAGATAGTTTTGGTACGTTTTCGATATCATCAAAGGACCTTAGATGACATCGAAGGTTGTCATCGAAGGCCTTCAATGACATCGAAGGTTTACTCAGATTCGTTTGCGGAAACGCATATTCTGCGATTCTTGTTTCCTATTCCGATTCTACTTCTTTCTAAATCTATATAAAGGGGTGTATGTGGGATTGAGGTGTATTCTAGGGTATTCTAAGGTTCCCTAAAGGTACTCTAAAAGGGTTTAGGGCTATCAAAGGTCTGAGAGAGAGAGAGAGAGGAAGCTTGTGGAAGGGAGATTCTGCTCGCAGAGGTGATCTACTTCGCAGTTCACGTCTCAGCATTTTTATGTCCTCGTAATCGGTAAGATCTCTCCTTTTTCTTTTGTTCTTTTATTGTTTATCCATTCCTGCGTGAGTGAGGAAGGTTTGATCCAAGCAGTGTGTGCTTGTGATAGGTTATAACATTCTACTTCATAGTGGATTGTTGCTCTGGACTAGGTCACGTGGTTTTCACCTCTTTGAAAGTTTTTCACGTAAAAATTTCTTATGTTGTGTGGTTTGTGGTTTGATTTATTTCATTACTTTATTATCTCATAATTTTAGTATATTTGGGAGGCTAGATCCGAAGGTTTTGTGCAACGGCCCCCAACAAAGTGGTATTAAAGCGTTTAGGTTGGTCGAACTGGGTGGGATCGGTTATGAATTATGGAAGGTGGCTCATCAAGGATGATCAGTGTCAATGGTTCTAACTGGACCATATGGAGGCTAAGATAGAGGACTTGATTTATTGCAAGGACTTGTATTCTCCAATTCAAGGCATATCAGTAAAGTCAAAGAATATGACAGATAATGATTGAAAGAAGTTGGACCGAAAGGTGGTGGGATTTATTAAACAATGGTTGGATGATTCCGTATTCTATCATGTTTCTACGGAGACCTCAGCTGCTAGCCTATAGCTGAAATTGCAAAGGCTGTAAGAGAGGAAGACAGCCGGCAATAAGATTTTTCGGATAAAACGACTTATGAATCTCAAGTTCAAAGATGGTGGTTCTATGGCTGAGCACATGAATGAGGGCAGCAATATTTTGAACCAACTCTCCGCTATGAAGATGGTCCTGGATGATGAACTACAGGCTTTACTATTGCTTAGCTCATTGCCTGATAGTTGGGAGACATTAGTGGTGTCTTTAAGTAACTCCGCGCCAGATGGAAAGGTATCCATAGAACATGTAATTAGCTGTCTCTTCATTGAGGAGACAAGGAGGAAGTCTCAAAGGTCTACTCAGCATGAGACCCTTGTGACACAAGAACGGGGGAGAGAAAAGTACAGAAAGGGCGGGAAGGCCTGAGATAAATCATGAGGCAAGTCAAGTACCAAGAAGGATGTTGAATATTGAAATTGTGGCAAGAAGGGCTACTATAAGTATGAATGTCGTAAGAATACGAACGACAAGAAAGGAAAAGGAAATGAGAAGGAAGATGAATCAGATTCCACTGCGGTCGCTTCAGATGGTGATGTTGTAGTTATTCTTTCTGCAGATCATGATATTTATCTCAGAGAATCGTAACCGTCAGTCCCCGGCAACGGCGCCAAAAACTTGTTCACTCCCCAAGTGCAGGGTTGTGATGTAGTAATAAACTCGGTAAGACCGAGGTCGAATCCACAGGGACTGATACCTGTACGTTATCTGAAACCAAGAAGAACTAGAACTAGACTAAGATGTGATCTAAACCAAATAGAAATTAAGGAAGAATTGTAGAAGAATTATCTAAGACTTTAAGGAATTCTGAGAAAGGGAACTAGGGATTCAGAGGATCCACTTGTAGAGATCAGGGAGATCGTATGCCAGGATCACAGATTATGGAAATTTACTGTACTGCCATTGATATGGGTTTCAAGAGATGAAGAATGGATGAATTAGAATGGATTCCATCACCAAACCATGCCCAGGAGACAAAGCAAACAACAGAACTAAAAAAATGAAATGAAATGAAGAGCTGGGTTGCCTCCCAGGAGCGCTAAGTTTACGTCTTCAGCCAGACCAAAGCAACTACCATAATCCTATGAAAGCGATAAACCTATCTATACCTCCATCAGACTAAGAGATCAGTCCTGGTAAACAGGATCAGTCAGAGGCATGGACATGTCCTCTGAATCAAATTTCTCGACAAATGGCTTTAAACGATGTCCATTTACTTTAAACTCCTTGCCATTGTCGGGATCTCTTATCTCGACGGCCCCATGAGGATAAGTAGTAACAACAATGTAAGGGCCGGTCCAACGAGATCGAAGCTTACCCGGAAAGAGATGTAATCGAGAATTATACAAAAGGACCTTCTGACCAGGCATGAATGATTTTCACAAAATGTGTTGGTCATGAAATGCTTTCATCTTGTCCTTGTAAATTCTCGAATTCTCGTATGCGTCGTTCCGGATTTCTTCAAGTTCATTCAACTGCAGTTTGCGTAGCGAGCCAGCGTTGTCTAGATTGAGATTAAGTTTTTTGATCGCCCAGTACGCTTTATGTTCCAACTCCACAGGCAAGTGACAAGCTTTCCCATAGACAAGTCTAAAGGGAGACATTCCAATAGGAGTTTTAAATGCAGTACGGTATGCCCATAAAGCATCGGTCAATCGGATTGACCAATCCTTACGATCTGGGTTAACCGTTTTCTCCAAAATGTGTTTAATCTCCCTATTAGAAATCTCAGCTTGTCCACTTGTCTGTGGATGGTATGGGGTGCTCACCTTATGAGAGATACCGTATTTCTTCATTAAGCTCTCGAATGGTCTATTACAAAAGTGTGAGCCCCCATCACTAATGATGGCTCGAGGCGTTCGAATCGAGAAAGGATGTTCTCTTTAGAATTTAATGACCGTGCGATGGTCATTCTTTCGACACTAATCGCTTCAACCCATTTAGTGACATAATCCACGGCGAGCAAAATATACTGATTTCCAAACGATTGGGGAATGGTCCCATGAAATCGATGCCCCAAAGAATCAAATGCTTCAATGATAAGGATGGGATTCAAAGGCATCATATTTCGACGGACAATGCTCCCAATTTTTGACATCGCTCACAAGCTTTGCAAAACTCATGAGTATCCCTAAACATAGTGGGCCAAAAGCCACACGCAGAATCTTGGCCTCATGGTCTTTTTAGCGAAAAGTGACCACCACAGCCTGAGAGTGACAGAGATAACATTCAGATGCTCATCGTCTGTACACATCTCCTTAGAATTTGGTCGGGCAATATTTAAATAAGTAAGGATCATCCAAGAAGAAGTTGCGCACCTCGGTGAAGAATTTCTTCTTATCTTGTGAGTCCTATGTCGGTATGGCACTGTAGCAAGATAGTTAGCAATATCAATGAACCAAGGTGAATGGGAGATTTTGAACAATTGTTCATCGGGAACATGTCATTGATATGGGTCGCCTCAAGGGAATCGAGAGGTGTTAAGGCGAGAAAGGTGATCGGCCACTACGTTCTCTACTCCTTTTATCTTTAATTTCCAAATCAAATTCTTGGAGTAGAAGGATCCATCGTATCGAGCGGGGCTTAGAATCATTCTTAGAAAGAAGATACTTGATCTTGCCGCATGATCTGTGTAGATAATGATCTTGGATCCGATCAAGTAGGACCTAAATTTGTCCAAGGCGAACACTACGGCTAAGAGTTCCTTTTCCGTAGTCGAGTAGTTCACTTGGGCCGGATTTAGAGTTCTACTCGCGTAATGAATGACGTAGGGCTTCTTATCTTTTCTCTGGCCAAGGACCGCCCCAAGAGCATAATCAGAAGCGTCGCACATAAGTTCAAAAGGGAGGCTCCAGTTGGGTTGCATGATAGGTGCAGTGGTTAACGTGCCCTTAAGCTTGGTGAAAGCTTCCTGGCACTGCTCAGTCCACTCGTACGGAGCATCCTTTTGAAGAAGATTACATAAAGGGCGCGAGAGAAGACTAAAGTCCTTTATGAATCTCCTGTAAAATCCTGCGTGTCCTAAGAAAGATCGCACGTCTCTGATGTTCTTGGGTGGAGGTAGGTTAGAGATAAGATCGATTTTTGCCTTATCTACCTCGATTCCTTTGGACGAGATGATATGCCCGAGGACAATTCCCTTCTGAACCATGAAATGGCACTTCTCCCAATTAAGTACCAGGTTCTTTTCTTCACATCTTTTCAGCACACATTTAAGACTTTCCAAGCACTTGCTGAAAGATGGACCATAAACAGAGAAGTCGTCCATGAAGACCTCTAGATATTGCCCCACCATGTCAGAAAAAATACTAAGCATACATCGCTGAAAGGTGGCAGGGGCATTACATAGTCCGAATGGCATCCTTCGATAGGCAAAGGTGCCGTAGGGACATGTAAATGTGGTCTTTTCCTCGGTCTTCGGGGCTATCTCTATCTGGTTGTAGCCCGAATACCCGCCAAGGAAACAATAATAAGAATGACCAGCTAACCTTTCCAGGATCTCGATCAATGAATGGTAAGGAAAGTGGTCTTTCCTCGTGATATTTAACTTCCCGTAGTCAATGCACATTCTCCAACCAAGTGACTCTAGTTGGCACGAGTTCATTATTAGCATTGGCTACGATGGTGATTAGGACTTCTTAGGGACCACTTGAGTTGGACTCACCCATTGACTATCAGATATAGGGTATATAATACCCACATCCAATAGTTTAAGAACCTCGGCTTTAACCACTTCCTTCATATTTGGATTTAGTCTACGTTGTGGTTGCCGAGCGGTTTTTGCATTATCCTCAAGATATATGCGGTGAGTACAAATCGAGGGATCGATTCCCTTGAGGTCCGCTATCGTCCATCCTAGGGCTCCTTTATGCTCAATGAGAGTAGATATAAGCATACTCTCCTGTTCTTTCTCCAGGTGGGCAGAGATCACCACCGGATATGTCTCATCTTGACCCAAATATGCATATTTCAAATCAGAGGGCAAAGGTTTTAGGTCAAGCTTCGGCGGCTTGAGGTTAGACGGCAGAGGCACTACATCAGTTTGTGGTAATTCTTCAAATTGTGGCCTCCATCGGTTAACTTCAAGGACCGGTGCAGTATCAAGCAAGGCGCAAGTCTCCCTAATCATGTCATCATAAAAATCATTGGAGTGGGCCAGGCACGTCTCTAGATGGTCGGAGGATAAGGTCAGAGGTGTCGTATCTTCCACGAAAGAGTCAATCATGTTAATATCGTGGAAATCGTCATCATCCTCTGAATTGTTGCCGTTATTGAAAAAAATGTTTGACTCCAATGTCAAATTTCCAAAAGACATAGTCATGATACCATTCCTGCAATTGATAATTGCATTTGACGTGGCAAGGAATGGGCGACCAAGAATGACGGGAATCTGAGTGCTCATGTTATTGATGGGTTCGGTGTCCAGGATGATAAAGTCTACAGGGTAGTAAAATCTATCAACTTGGACCAACACATCCTCAATTATCCCTCTTGGTACACGAACAGAGCGATCAGCAAGTTGTAGTGTGGTTAGGGTGGGTTTTAATTCACCCAAACCTAACTGTTTGTATACCGAGTACGGAATCAAATTGACGCTCGCTCCTAAGTCAAGAAGTGCGTGATCAATTCGATGGTTCCCGATTACACATGATATGGTTGGGCTACCGGTATCCTTGAATTTCTGCCGCACGTCGCTTCAGGATGGCGCTCACTTTCTCAGTCAAGAAGATTTTCTTTTGAATAATTTTCCGTCGCTTGGTCGTGCATAAGTCTTTTAGGAATTTGGCATATGAAGGTATCTGCTTAACGACATCAAGTAGAGGAATGTTGACTTTCACGTTTCAACACCTCTACGATATCCCGAGAGTTAGAGAGAGGTTTTGGTGAAACCAACCGTTGGGGAATGGAGCAACCGGCTTCTCTAGAAGTTCCGGTTCCACTTTTTGTGGGACATCACGATCCATCATTGTTGTCCTCTTTTGGTTCTTGAGGCTTTTCGGGCCTAACCTAAGAGTTTTATCAATGATCTTCCCACTCCTAAGAGTGGTGATGGATTTAGCATGTCCCATCTGATTTGAAGAGCTGGGATCATTATTCTCGTATTGCGGTTTAGGATTGGGGAGAGGTTGTGCAGGAAGCATCCCCTTTTCTAGAACCGTCATACGAGAACCTATCTTTTGCATAAAATCTGTGATTCCCCGCATTGCCTGAGCCAGCTCTTGTATGGGATTTTGAACCGGTTCCTCTTGAGGTTTCACTTGATTTGGATTTTGATTGAAGAAACCTGGAGGAGTCGCCGTTTGTCCATTCCTCCAACTAAAGTTTGGATGATTTTTCCAGCCAGGATTGTATGTAGTTAGGTCCAGTAAAAGGTCTTTGATAGTTATTTACGGCATTGGCTTGTTTATTCAACACTCCTCGAAAGGCAGGTATTGTAGGACAGTTTTCAGTTGTGTGAATGTTGCAATCACAGATGCCGCAAACAATTTCATTGACCTTATCCTTCTTTCCTTCCATGGCCTCAACTTTCCTTATGAGTGTAGTCACTTTACACTTGAGATCATCCTCTTCTTTCAAGAGATATAATCCACCTTTCTCCTTTAATTGAGTCGGCCTAGACGTGGTGTTCGACTTTGGGTAATAGTCCCAAGATTGTGTTTTTTCAGCCAAACTATCGAGGTAGTCCCATACCTCGTCTATATCTTTATTAATGAACTCTCCATTACACATTGTCTCGACCATTTGGCGCATGGAAGATGTCAGTCCATCATAGAAAAAATTTGTAATGCGCCATGTTTCAAATCCGTGTTGTGGGCATGAACTGACCAAATCTTTGAACCTTTCCCAACATTGAAAGAATGTTTCATCTTCCTTTTGGGCAAAGTTCATGATCGCTTTTCTGAGGGTAATCGTTTTATGGTGTGGGAAGAATTTTTTTATTCCTGCATGTCGCTCCATGTGCCAATGGATCTAGGACGCAGTGAATGTAACCACGTCTTAGCTTTCTCTTTTAAGGAAAAAGGAAAGAGTTTCAGCCTAATTGTATCCTCAGATACATTAGGAAAACATAATGTAGCTATAATTTCATCGAACTCTTTCAAATGCAAATATGGACTCTCTGATTCAAGTCCATGGAATTTGGGAAGGAGTTGGATAACTCCTGGCTTGATGTCCATTTGTCCTGTATTTTCAGGAAAAATCATGCATGAGGGCGTACTCACTCCCGCCGGTTGTAAAAAATCTCGTAAAGTACGAGGCGGGGGTGCCTGTTGCACCTCATTTTCATCCTGGGTATCCTCCACCCTGGGTGGGAGTAGAGGAGGTTGGTCTTCAGCCATAACTTCACTTAACTCAGGGGATTTCGAGCGGTGTCTAATCCTGCGATGGATAGTCAACCCCTCAACTAATCCTCCTTCGGTCAAGAGACGTCGAGTGTTGTCACGGGCCCACTTGGGCATGAAACACTTGCAGCCCTTAATTAAAAACCTAATCCTAAGAAAGGAAAAGAAAATCTAGAAGGAAAGAGAGAGTTGGAAAGAAATTACCGAATTGAAGTCCTAAGTTAAAAACCTGCAAAATAAAATAAAAATAAGTTAGATTCTAAAAAGAAAAATAGCAGTAAATTAATTTCTAAAAGAATGAATTCTCAAGAGAAAGTGGAGATTTCTAAACTAAATTAGGAAGGATCTAACTAGAAAGTAGATTATTAAAAGAAAACTGAAAGATAGGAAGTAGGGAAAGAGCTTACCAAATTAGAGATTTCTATCTTAAAGGCCTACAAAATAAGAAGGTTAGTTTCTAAACAAAAATCCTAAAAATAAATGAGGAAACAAATTAGATTTTAAAAAGAGTTAAAAATAGAAAGTGAAAAACAAAAGAGAAAAGTTTCGAAAATTAGAGGATTTTTCTAGAAAGGGAAATAACTACCCTAGTTTCTAAAAATAAACTGCTTCCTAAAAATAGAAAAAAAAAAAGACTGGAATTAAAAATTTCAAAATTTAAACCCTAATTCTAAAAGGTAGAAAGCGAGAGAGATTAGGAAGGAATTACCAATTTAGAACTTATGTCAGGATCCTACAAAACAAGAAACAAGTTAGTTCTAAAAATCAAATAGAAATAAAAATCTAAAACTAAAGTTAATAAAATCCTAATCTTATCCTAATTCTAAAACTAATTAATTTCAGAAAATCGTAACTATCAGTCCCCGGCAACGGCGCCAAAAACTTGTTCACTCCCCAAGTGCAGGGTTGTGATGTAGTAATAAACTCGGTAAGACCGAGGTCGAATCCACAGGGACTGATACCTGTACGTTATCTGAAACCAAGAAGAACTAGAACTAGACTAAGATGTGATCTAAACCAAATAGAAATTAAGGAATAATTGTGGAAGAATTATCTAAGACTTTAAGGAATTCTGAGAAAGGGAACTAGGGATTCAGAGGATCCACTTGTAGAGATCAGGGAGATCGTATGCCAGGATCACAGATTATGGAAATTTACTGTACTGCCATTGATATGGGTTTCAAGAGATGAAGAATGGATGAATTAGAATGGATTCCATCACCAAACCATGCCCAGGAGACAAAGCAAACAACAGAATTAATCTAATTATCAATCAATCAACATGCCATGAAGATCAGGAAGGTACTGTCATCCTATCATGCCCATGGGACAATGATGAACAACAGGGCTTCCTGACTTCATGAATATAAAAAGAGGAAAGGAATATTCAAAGCCATTGCAAGCCCATTGTAATTTCAGTCACAACATGCCATTAAAAAAATATTCCCATAAAATCAACCCATTACCAAATCTATTCAGTTTAAAATAGAATTAAAGGCAAAAAAAATCTTCCCATCACGCTACAAGCTTCACCTCTTAGCCCTAGCTAAGAGGTTTAGCCACACATGATTGGTCTAAACCCAAAACAAATAGAAAGAAAGAAAGAAAACGAAAAAAAAACGAAGAAGAGAAAAAGGAAGAACTCAACCGTCCAAACCTCTGCTCCCGTCCAAAGATGACCTGCAGCCACGCTCAGAACAGAACTCCCTCCTCATTCACTCTCCCTGACGTGCAGCAGCGGCCCACTTTTCTTCTTTTCTTCTCTTTTTTTTCTTTTCTTTCTTCTCCTCCTCACGCTGATCCCGTTCCCTGGCCTTCAAGCCTTTTCTTCCTCCCTTTGAATCTCCAGCCGTGGACACCCCCCCATCCCCCATTCTCTCTCTTTCTTATATCCAGCCAGGGAGAGGTCGGTGCCGTTTTCCCAGAATAAAGCAGCTGCGGAGCCTTCTTTGCGTAACAGAGATGTAACTTTTCTTTTTACTGTGGTGTTGATGGGGCACACGATCAATGATATCAGTAGAATCCGTCCCATCCATTCGATTTATCTCGAAAAACTAATCTGAGATGGACGGTTGTATTTCGATGTTGATGTGGCCCACTTGATTTTCTGATTTGCCGTCCTTTTTATGTTTGAACGGTTAAGATCTGATGTCTGATGTCTTTCGCAATTTCTCCGCCTAGGTGAAGGTCTTCGCCACCTTCCAGAGCAGATGAACGGCTTGGATCATCGAGAAGAGAAATGATGGTGGCCCACTAGCTTCGTCCGCAAGCTCTGTTTGCGAACAGAGCTTGCGCGGACCTTGCGCTGGTGATTGGTGGGACCCAGGATCAATGCCGGTGAGAAAATCCATTCCGACCATTGGATTCTTCTCGCAAAACCGGTCGGAAATGATACAGTTCGGCTCGGATTCGGTGTGGCCCACCAAGACTTTTACTCTACCGTCCGTTCTCCTTTTGGATAAGATCTCAAGCGTTCGTTTGCATGAGACCAAAAGCTCAGCATTGTTGTGGTCGTGGCTACTCCATGGGGCGAGTGAATGGTTCAGATAGAGAGTTTGAATGAGTAGTGGGCCCCACTGCGAGAGACCGGCGGACGCTGGTGCGTCCGCTGTTTGCTGGTGCGGAAGACGTCGGGCTAGCCGACTTTAAACGGGACTCCTGGTCCAGTGCGGCTGGCGTGCGAACGTGCTATGTACACGCACGTCGCACGTGGGGTCCACCGAGATGCGTGTGATCAATCCACTCCACTCATTCTTTGTCTCTTGTAGATTAAATGGTTGAGACCAAAATTGAAGAATATCCATATCTCAAGCGGGCCCCTTTTAATGAATCCAAGGGCTAATCTGTCTATTGGGGAACTTCCACAGTGATCTGAGGACAAAAATTTGACGTGTACGGTTAATTTGTGGTCCTCAGGCGACATATGAAATTCGGAGCCGATCAGATGGTGGGAACCCTGTGATCTTGCATTCTGGCTGACTTTCAGACCACTTGAGCTTCGGTTTCTCATTTCTCTCAGATCTCAGCCATATAAAATCACCAATCTCAATCCCTAGGAGTCCGTCCTTTGCCTTGGTGACATTAGAGCGTTAAACCAATGCTTTTAGTATCCTTTCCCAGTCCAGGCTTGTAAACACACCCTGCATTACAAACACGATTAAATTAGTCCGATAAACAATATCGTGCGTATAAATCCATGCAATAAATGGGTCTGATATGCAATATTTGACCCTCAACAGTTTCATGCGACTCCACGCGGGGACTTCTTCACAAGCTACAAGTCAGGTGACTTTGGATCGTGAAGATGAAAAATTCTGGCGTATCAAAGATCATAGGGGTCGGTGATATTTGTGTGAAGACCAATGTGGGTTGTACATTAGTTCTCAGGGATGTGAGGCATATCGCAGACCTTCGCCTCAACTTGATGTCGACAGGAAGGTTGGATGATGATAACTATGAAAGTCGATTTGTTAGTAGGCTCTGGAAGCTCATCAAGGGTTCATTGATTGCGGCCAGAGGAAAGAAGTGTTGCACCTTTTATAAGGCAAGTGTCAGTATGTACAAGGGTGGGTTGAACGCAGTAGAAGATTCAGCTATTGACATGTGGCACAGGCGTCTAGGCTACATGAGTGAAAAGGGGCTTCAGGTACTAGCGAGGAAGCGGCTCCTTCCAGACGTGATAAATATACCTCTCAAAACCTGTATTGATTATTTATCAGAGAAACAGCATAGAGTTTCATTTGTTAAATCTGTTTCTCATGTTAATAAAGTGCATGCATTAGAATTGGTTTATTCTGATCTTTGTGATCCTATGAGGACAAAAATCTTGGGTGGGGCATTGTATTTTGTCACTTTTATAAATGATGCATCTAGGAGGTTTTAGGTTTATGCTTTGAAATCCAAGAACGAGGTCTTTGGTGTGTTTAAATTGTTTCATGCTATGGTCGAGAGAGAGAGAGAGAGAGACAGGTAGATCATAGAAGTGCATCCGCACTGACAATGGTGGTGAATACATTGGTGACTTTCATGAGTATTGTAAATCCCTTAGTATACGGCATAAACAGACGGTTCCCAAGACCCCCCAACATAATGGTGTGGCTGAGCGCTTGAATCACACCATTGTAGAAAGAATCAGATGCATGTTATCCCATGCGAAGTTGCCCAAGACGTTCTGGGCAGAAGAAATGCACACGGCAGTGTATTTGATAAACAGGTCTCCATCAGCCCCGTTGAATGGAGAAGTACCTAAGAAGGTATGGACTGGACTGGATCCATCGTACAGTCATCTCAGGGTATTTGGATGCAGGGCATCCGTTCACATACCAAAGGACGAGATGTTCAAGCTCGATATGAAGATCAGGCAGTATGTGTTCTTAGGGTACGGTGATGAAAAGTTCGATTACAGATTGTGGGATCCAACTGAGAAGAAGCTCGTCAGGAGCAGAGATGTGGTTTTCTTTAAAGATTAGTGTATATAAGACATTGGTAAGCCAAAGAAGAACCAGCCTACTTCAGGTGAGCTAGAGGACATGGATTTAGTTATTCCTCTCGTGGTGCCTGATAACGAGGAAGTACAGCAAGGTGTAGAGGACGAGGGAGTTCCTACAGAAGATGGACCGAGGGAGCAGCTTCCACTTGATCCACCTATTAAGCCACAAGTGAGGAGGTCATCTAGGGACAGACAGCCGTCTAAGAGGTACTCACCGCATGAGTACATTATGCTCACTAATGAGGGAGAGCCAGAAGATTATTCTGGGGCCTTAGCCGACGAGCATAAGGGGGAATGGTTGAAAGCTATACAAGAGGAGATGAAATCCTTGCATAAGAATCACACCTATGATATGGTGAAACTGCCTAAGGGCAAGAAAGCTCTGAGCAACAAATATATGTTCAGAAAGAAGATTGAGTAGAAGAATTCACAAACGAGGTTCAAGGCCAGACTTGTGGTGAAAGGGTTCGGTCAGAGGAAAGGTATAGACTTCGAGGAGATATTATCACCAGTGGTGAAGATGACATCCATATGGGTGTTGCTTGAGTTGGCGGCTAGCATGGATATGGAGATAGAGCAATTAGATATTAAAACTACTTTTTTCCATGGTGACCTAGAAGAAGAGACCTACATGCACCAAACAGAGGGGTTCGAAGTCAAAGGCAAAGAGCATATATATGATGTGTAGGCTGAGGAAGAGTTTGTATGGGTTGAAACAAGCTCTGAGGCAATGGTACAAAAAGTTTGACTTGTTTATGTTAAAGCATGGGTATGACAGAACGGAGTTGGACCACTGTGTGTTCACGCACAAGTTCTCAGATGGTGATTTCTTAGTTCTGTTTTTATACGTTGATGACATACTCATCATGGAAAAAGACATCAAGAAGATCAACACGATGAAACAGGAGTTAGGCAAGTCATTCTCGATGAAAAACTTGAGCCCAGCTAAGCAGATCCTAAAAATGAAGATAACCTGTGACAGAAGCAGTAGAAAGCTTTAGTTGTCACAAGAGTGGTATATTAAGAAAGTCCTAAAATGGTTCAATATGAATGTAGTGAAGCCGGTCAGTACTCCACTAGATGGTCATTTCAGATTGAGCGATAAGCAGTGTCCCAAGACGAAGGCAGAGGTAGATGAGATGCAAAAGATACCCTACTCATTAGTAGTAGAAAATTTAATGTATGTTATGGTGTGTACACACCCAGACATAGCATATGCGATTGGTGTTGTCAACCGGTATCTTGTCAATCCTGGCAAACAGCATTGGGCAGCGATGGAGTGGATACTGCGGTATTTAAGAGGCTCATCCAGGTTGAGCCGATGTTATGGTGACGAAAAACCTGTGTTAGAGGGTTATACAGATGTAGATATGGCAGGTGACATAGACTCTAGGAAGCCTACATCGAGGTTCATGTTCACATTTGCAGGGGGAGCAGTCTCTTGGCAGTGCAAGCTACAGAAGGTCGTAGCCTTGTCGACGATAGAGGCCGAGTACATTGCAGTCACAGAGACATATAAAGAGATGTTTTGGATGCAGAGGTTCCTACAGGAACTTAGCCTGAAGCAGGAGCAGCACGTGGTCTATTGCGATAACCAAAGTGTTTTACACTTGATCAAGAATCCAAGTCAGTACTCCAAGTTGAAGCACATAGAGATTCGGTATCACTAGATCAAGGATACTTTGGAACAGAATGTGTTACAGCTTGAGAAGGTCCACACGGACGATAACAGGTCAGACATGATGACCAAGGCATTGCTCAAGGGCAAGTTTGAGGTTTGTAGAAACCTGACTGGCGTTAAAAATGTGAATTCCTCCTGAGTCGAAAAGGGAGAGATTTGATGGGGATTTTCTCCTCATTACAGTCATGGTTCGATGATATCGAACCAGCTTCGATGACATCGAAGCCAGTTCGATGTCATCGAGTATTTTTCAGGATTTTCACCCCTGGTCGCTAGACAGTTTTGGTCCGTTTTCGATATCATCGAAGGACCTTATATGATATCGAAGGTTGTTATCGAAGGCCTTCGATGACATCGAAGGTTTACACAGATTTGTTTGCGGAAACGCATATTTTGCGATTTTTGTTTCCTATTCCGATTTTACTTCTTTCTAAATCTATATAAAGGAGTGTATGCGAGATTGGGGTGTATTCTAGGGTATTCTAAGGTTCCCTAAAGGTACTCTAAAAGGGTTTAGGGCTATCAAAGGTGAGAGAGAGAGAAAGAGAGAGGAAGCTTGTGGAAGGGAGATTCTGCTTGTAGAGATGATTTACTTTGCAGTCCACGTCTCAGCGCTTCTACGTCCTCGTGGTTTGTGAGATCTCTCTGTTTTTCTTCTATTCTCTTATTGTTTATCCACTCCCGTATGAGTGAAGAAGGTTTGATCCAGGCGATGTGTGCTTGTGATCGGTTATAACGTTCTACTTCATAGTGGATTATTGCTCTGGACTAGGTCTCGTGGTTTTTACCTCTTTTAGAGTTTTTCATGTAAAAATTTCTTGCATCGTGTAGTTTGTGCTTTGATTTATTTCATTGCTTTATTATCCCATAATTCTGATGTATTTGAGAGGCTAGATCCTAAGGTTTTGTGCAATGGCCCCTAGCATGCCTCTGATGAATGGAAGACATCACATACAAATGTACCAAGCTGGCACATAGTGGCATGTGCATTGGCAGCCTTCTATATGCGCATGCGCTTAGCAAAGCTCTAATTTCTAAGTGCCTGCTTATTATCCATCACACTCTGCTGGAGTATCATAGTTTTTCTAATTTCACAAAAAAACTAACTTGGTGGGCCATACGTCCGCTAGCGCTCCAAGTATGCATTTCATGCACGCCCTCCAAGGAGACGGCCCACATCGACATGTCCTATTACTTCTGGACCTCAGATATCCATATCTCCGTTCCTTGTTGGAAGAATAGCAGATGAGAAAAAGCTGGACATTGATGTCTTCCGTTCTCAAATGGCAGATGCCAGCTATGAGACCTGTCCTTCAGTTGATTGAAAGAAAGAACCAAAAGAAAGGAAACAAGCATGGTGTTGACAAGCCAATGTTTTATCACGACAAAATCTACAACGAATTTTGCCCTGTCAAAAGAAGTCGCCCTTTATACTGCAGTCAGTGTAAGATTAATTTCACCCGGAATTTTCTTGTGGATTGCATGGATTCCACATTTCCATGGATTTGATGGTGTCTTACTGCCCCTAATCATGTATATATACTTGACCACACATGTAGTGGGGCCCACTGCATGCATATAACCCTCTTGATCCAACTGCTGATCTTGGTCTGTGACAGCCCACAAATAGAAAGCTCCACTACTTACAAGTTAGAACATATTTACAATGGCGAGTCCAATGTCGTAGTGGGAACTTTTTTTTTTTTTCTGACAGGTGGGAGTACACCTGTAATTTTATTACTAGAAAGAGAATTCACACGCAGCTATGATGGGAGCTAAACCAAAGGAACGCCCTCCAAAAAACAAACATTCCATCTAGACTTACAGGTGCCATAAAACCAAGAACTAATTATTGAAATTTATACGTACCCACGACTAAACGTCCTAAGGTGGATAATTAAAACGTACAAAGGAAATTGGAAATCTACCAAAAAAAAAAAGATAAAAGAATACAATTGGGAAGTTAGGTTTTTTGATAGGTTTGTTTTATGTAAGATAACCAAGAGGAGAGAGATGTTAGTAAGAAAGCATATGCTAAACATGCAAAAGTTTTATTCTTGTAGTTTACTAAAAACTTTGATACTTGGTTAAGGAAATTGAAAGGATTTGTGGAAGAAAAAGATCCGATACATCTAAAGAAGAAGATCCAATACATCTAATTAGAATATAAAAAAGGTTGATGTAGCTTTAATTGCACTACTGTACATGACACAACACCTACTAAATAATCTAATATACAGATAAAAGAGTATCTTTTTTGCTCCAAATTATACTAAACAGTTGTTTGGGAGCTTGTAAATGGAGATAAATGGAATCCATTTCACGTTTAGGGGTCATTTGGATGGTGGTAAACAGTTTATGTTGTAAATGATTTACTAGTAAATCACTTAAAAGGTTGTAATTGATTTACAGCTTGTTCATTTGGCTTTAAGTTGCAAATAATTTGCTAATAAATTATTTATAGTATTTGAATAGCCTATAAATGTAAATGAAATATGCTTTATATGCTTTCATTCAGAAAAATAGAGCCGTTGTCATCTCCTCGTTTACTAGGAAATGAAAACTTAAAAGTTGTTGGTAAATGAGAAGGGAGCATTGCTAGTATATCATTTACGACTTGCCCCTTTTACCATCATCCAAACGACCTCTTACTTTCATTTTAAGTGTAAATGAATGACTTAATTTTATTTGGATGGAAGTATATGAAATGCATTGATATCTACATATTCTGTTTGGATAAGAGTACATAGGAAGAATTAGAATGCATCTCAATATATTTATAAGAACATATTTGATATTCCAAATCAGCTTTAATATCATAAATAAATACATGTGTATATGTGTATGTGTGTGTATATATATATAATATTTCACAGAATTATTGAAATAACCCCATTGAAATATATATTTAGGTAAAAGTGAAAAACAAGCGCAAGAATCACAAACAAGCAACTTGTCAATGTTTTTTAACAGTCCATTTAGATGGTTTAGATCATTTATTAGTGTGATTTTAATGATATAATTGATAATTGAATTGTTTCGGACTATCATCAGTGTGTCACGTGTGTGGCGAACATGTGCGCAATGACACCTTTCGTTTACTTGTGCAACTCTTTAAGGCAATCTAAGATGACATTTTACCTCATTTACTCTCAAATCTCCTCTTTTTAAGAATTTCAAACCAATCTCATTTACTTCTAAATCAGTTACTTTCAATTTCATTTACCTCCATTCACTCTTATCCAAATGCACCTCTTACCCCATTTTCACCTAATCCATCTCATTTATCCAAATAACCCCTTTGGATAGCTATATACACATATATACATGCATGCCTACATGCATAATACATGTGCATATGGTATGCTAGGAAAGGAAACACTACATACACACAATTTGCATGTTATCATACCCAAATGTCATGTTTTCATGTGTATAATAGTACATGCATGTCGGCAAGAACTTGAATTCTATCATTTGGGCAAGCCTAGAATGTGATTGTATGTGGTGATGATAGACGGATGGCACTTGGCAGTACCGGAATTTTTGCTCGCATGTGCCTACAAGAGTGCGCTACAAAGACCACACACATATACATACATAAAAGCATGCGTGCATATGCACACGCTACAAAGACCACACACATATACATACATAAAAGCATGCGTGCATATGCACATATATATACGTGCACATGCAAATGTTGAATATGGTAGATAGATGATTAACTAGGATTATCTGCAAATTTTGATTACTATGGGTGGGCCATTGAGTATGTCCATTCGAGTTTGTTAGGATTAATGCTGACACATAAGAGACTAGAAACTTCTAAAAAAGCATTGCTTTTGCCCCCTTAATCAAACTCCAAATCTTCATCGCTTTTCACTATCCCAACCTAATGTGAACACAGCCAAGAAGTCACAAGCAAAAAGAGAGAGTCTATATTCCATGTGGGACATGGAATATCGTTAGTTGATAAGGGCCTATATTCCACGTGGGACACGTACAACGCCTGTCTCTTTAATGCCCTTGCCTTCAATCAAAATAACCAATCGAGGCAGTTACTATTCTCACACGTCTTACCGTGTTGGATAGTGAGGTTGTACGTAAGGGATACCACCTAACTACAGCTTGTTATACTTAATAGGGTGTATGGCATGTGCAACACATGTGGAGAGAGCACGGGAAAGAAGAAAACAAAACGACGAGGAGACCAAGGGAGAGGACGCAGCTACACCCACATGCAGGCCACACGAAGATAAATGAAACGAAAGGCATCCTCCAATGGTGGGCACCCATCCCACTTTTTCGAGTGATACAGTCTGCTTTAGCTTTAGACTGATGTAAGGTGTGGATGTCCTAGCCTCTGACCCTATGGCTAGTGATAAACTAACAAGAATTTCAACACGAGGTCTTGGGTTTGAGCACCCATTGTAGTGTGAGTGCATGGACATGCACGGGGTGTATCCATGTGAAAATAAAAATATGAATGTTAAACGTATTGGAATTGGGTGCCTTTAATATATGCTGATTTTTAGTATATTGATCAATACGATCGAGAAATTTCTTGAAATCTTGATTTACTTGGCAAATTTGTAATCATCTTTGATTCTATCGATTGAGGCTTTAATCTTATGGACATGCATCGATGGCTGTCGATCCTATCGAAGGTCTATTTGATGGAATTGCACGTTTTTGTGTAAGTGTGGGTTTTGTTTCTATTTCTATAATAAGATTTGTATAAATCATGATTATGCAATTTGGAGTTATTATAAGAGAGTTTAAACATTTTCTAAGAGGGTTTTGAAGTGTGTTAAGGTTTTCTACTCCATATCTTGCATGTATATTGATTTCATCTCTTGTAATTTTGTTTTCATATTAGATTACTTATCACTTTTTACCATGGTTTTTTTTTTTTTCGATAGGATTTTTCCATGTAAATTGTGTTGTGTTCTTTATGCATATTCGAATTCTCTATCTGAATGCTTTTTTTATTCATGTCTAGGTCACGAGTGACCCTTACACACCGAACAATATAGTCATTAAGGTGGCTTTAATAAAGCTTTTGCATTATCTTTGATATCACATATACCATATTTTTGGGTGGTCTATACACAGAGAAAGAGAAGTTAGAGTGAGCACTTACTAATATTGAATTCAAAAGACCAAAAAATCCCGTTTGAATGAAGTGACAGCCACAACTCAAAACTACTTGTTAATGGCCCTCCCCCTATTAATTGCAGGCGTGAAATTGGCCAAACATACTCACACTCACGTTATATATAATATAGATAATACCAACTAAGTTAAGTAGAGAAAACTAATATAGGCTTCGGCCTTTTTATTTTTATTTTTTAAAAAAAAAGAAGTTCAGTAGAGAAAACCAAAAAAATATTCACTTATTTTTTTGGCATAACATGGGTGAATTGTGTTTCAAACGCACTTTTTACATATCTGTGCTAAAACACATTTGTTACATCTTGGTGCCAGATTGGAACCAATCATCACGTCGTCCTGCCATGAATGAACCACATCTTTAAAAAATAAATAAAAATAAATAAACTACATCTCATCTCAATATTTGTATAGGGTGGTCCTTGCTCTTGCTCCGGTGGTAGACTCTTGAGAGTTTCAACATCTGGTCAATTGTTCAAGCACCCAGAGGTGGTGAAAACCCACTACGGTGTGAGTGTGTGGCGGTGTGTGTGTGCGTGTGTTAAAAATAATAATAATAATAAAATTGTATAGAGTAGACAGTCCTAGCCCTTGGATTGAATGAATTTTGAAAAATTAAAAATTAAAAAAAAAATTGGCCAGCGGACTTTAGTCAATTTTCATAAATATTGATTTTCTTTCCCAAAAATAAATAAATAAATAAAATAAAATAAAATAAAATCATCCAACAAATTGGTTATATTTGTTAGATCGATGTGATTCCTGGGTATGTTCTATCCAAGATATAACCCACGAGATGATTGGCTCATATCTGATTCTTGGGTATGTCTCATCTAAGATATAGCCCACCAGATGGTTAGATCATATCTTATATAACTGTTCCATGCGCACCAAAAAAGTAAGTCACCGACACTTTAAGAAAAAGAAAGTGACAAACAGCATAACCTAGCCCAAGTATGTCTTAGATAAGGTGACACCGAAGGTATGGGGACCATCTTTTATATTTGGGTCCGATTGTAACTGGAACCTCTTTTCTCCTCTCATGAATGTGGTTGCATGCATGGTAATCCTAATTAAATACATGTAGGCATGTTTTAAATCTCAATTTCAGTGAACGTACGTATCAGATTGCTCGTAAATGGGCCATCTTGTTATGTGTGGGATGACATTTGGGATAGAATCTCAGCAATGAATCACACGAGCAAGTCACATATATTGGAAAGATGTAACCATATTTGTATCTGATTGTAAATGACAAAAGTTCGATACATATCAAGATATTTAATAAAATGTCAAGATGAGAGAGACTCAGGCCATCCATTCAGGGCGTTTTTGTCCATTTTCAAAACATGGACCCACTCATCCCCATTTGTGGTAGTAAAGAAGAGCTATCAAGCCACAACCCCAAACTACAAATGGTCTGCCACTATTGAATATTTCATTTAAAATACTCTCTTAGAGTAGTTACTTGATATAAGATGGCCCAGTGTGACAGTCCAAATTCCACACACAACCACATTCACGTATCTGAATCGAAACCGTTCAGATAATGGATCCTGTTTTGGATGACATATAATCTAAGAATAACACCATGGAGATGACCCCAACTGTATGATTCATGGATTCCATGAAATGGACGGTCAAAACAACATATAGTCTACAGTCTTAATCAAGTAAAAAGCCCATTGATCAGAAATGTAATTAAGCTCAGTCAATCTGTTTACGTGACCATACCCCATGTAAAGTGGATCCCATCACTTGGATCGAGGTTCATGTCTATTGTGTCTTCCGCTGGAACACTAATGATTTTATTGACCATCATTATGTATAAACGTGAGTATAAATGATAAAGAAAGGGAAATTCATGTTATGGGGAATGGCTTTCAAAAATCCAATACTGGAGCATGGTAGGGACATTTGAACTGTTAGGGTGACAAAAGAGAGGAAAAGATAGGGTCATTTTCTACAAATTGGAATATGGGAAGAAGCCCAACACCTTTATTGATGGGCACCTTAGTATGCCTTGGAATGTACCCTTTGCATCTTAAACCTTTTATTTATTTTTGTGTCTCTTTGCTGATACAATGGATTCCCTGGTGCATTGGTTCAAGAGAAAGCCTAAAAGCCAATGCCTGTGACCAAAGGCAATAGTAGAAATCCATTTCCACTTATTGGGAGGTGAAGACCCTTTTGCTTTTTCTCTTCTTTGGTTTTTTTAGGCTCTTTTCTTTCAGTTTATAATTTTTATATTTTAATAAGTTTTAGAAAAGGCAGGTGGGTTCAAAAAAAAAAATTGTGGACCATGGGATCACTAATTGTGATTGTGCACCCTCAGTTGGAGCACGTGCACAGACGATCGGAATGGTTGAAAGGAAGGCCGTACCATGGATCAGCCATGAGGAAAGTATCTTGACATAGAAAGATCCTAATTTTGAGAAATGGACGATCTGATGTCTTGAACGGTCCTGATTGCCTGTAAACAATTCCCAGTGCCACATTTTAATTGGTGTTCCTACGGGCACTGGATGGCCCACTTTAACTTTTCTAGCATACAATTTCAAAGCCCTGACAGTAAATATTCATGCAGGGATGTCATCCTTATTTACCTTCCATTGTCTAAGGAAGATATCGCATGCTTGGAATGACACGAGCATTCTCATTATAAGGTGTTAGTTTGGAGAAAGGGGTCACATGAGTGCATGGAAACGCATGCTTCACGCCTTACACCCCATGAAGAAGACAGCATCATGTCTACGAAATCAATCAGTGGGCCATATACCATATTCGACCTGATGAAATCCCTAGGCGTTGAATACAATGATTGTCGAGAGAGAGAGAGAGAGAGAGAGAGAGAGAGAGAGTTATCAAGGAAGTGCAGGGTAAAGTTTCGTACCTTAAACTGGAAATGGAGTATCATTAGTTATGAATTAAATAAAATAACCAGAGAATGGTTCAACTGGGCTTCATTCTTCACTAGTTTCATTTATAAAAATAAAATTGTGAAGGGTATTTTCATCACATCAGTTATGAATTTGGCATTTATTTTCTGGTTCCTTCACATATTAGGGAAGATTCTAGGAGAATGACGTACACATGTTTTAAAATAAATAAAAATAAAAATAAAAATCTTGTTGACAAGGCCATTTGCTAGAGGCCCCTTTGGATGGCACAAAAAATGAGCATGAATTGCTGCATCACAGATAGATGCCAAAAGACAGATGAACAACTCAGATTCTTTGTTATGTTTTGGCGCACCTGAATTTTGATTATGATAGGTTTTGGTTAGGAGTTGGGTGAACATTTTGATATCTTTAGTATGTGTTCAATAACCCAAAGTTTTAAAATTGGAAAAGGTGGCTAAAAATGACAAGAATTGGACTGTTTCGAGAGAGTGGTGATGCAACCGTGTCCATCGAAATGAATGGTTGTCGGTGCGCAGTGAAAATATCTCCCCAAATCAACGCAAGGATAGAAAGACTTCATAATCCTGCAAGCGGCTTAACAACAGATTGAAGAAAACCCCACTATGATCATTGCAAATTCAGGGAGAAAACTTAAACTTTCTTTTAACAAGGATGGAAAGACTTCATAATCCTGCAAGCGGCTTAACAACAGATTGAAGAAAACCCCACTATGATCATTGCAAATTCAGGGAGAAAACTTAAACTTTCTTTTAATGACATCAAAATTAATCAACTATACTAACAATTATGAGATAACATATATTTACAAAAAAATTATTAAAACAAAATAAATCTTATGTAATCCTATGATGTAGAGCAGGTCGCGGACAGTTTCATGGCCAAGATGGATCAGAAAAGGCCCGGTCGACGACAGAAGTGATCCGGACCATTGGACCTTAGATCGAGCGTATCTCGCAATCCGGAATGAGTTAGCTGACGTAAAATATATGATTTTGGGATAGAACGAGCTACTTTAGCCAACCAACCCTGCTACGCCGGGTTGCGCAGCCCGGAATTGCGAAAAACCCCTTGATTGACGGTCGTTTCCCTGTTTTAATTTCGTTTGTACTATAAATAGTAAGTTTTAGTTTAATTATAACTCTTCATCCGTTGGGCTTTAGGAGTTGCGCCCAACGTGAAAAGAGCTTAGAATAATTAGGGGAACAGTTTGGTGAAGCCAAATAGGACACTTACTATTTTTGGCCGAACACCTTGCGCACTAGTAGACATCACGACCGTCTATAAATAGTAAGTTTACTATTTATAGTAAGTCACGGATTCTAGGAGTTTGAGTTGTAGTTTGATTATGATTTCTTTCCCATTGCTTGATACCCTTATTTAAACGGTTGTGAACTCGTTTTTAATAAATCATCAATCAATTTCGAATTTATTAGAATTTATTTCTATTTTCTGCTTTCTTTCCTCGTGGATTCGAGAAGTCTCTGTGAGGAGTCTAGAGAAGTTCCGTGGATTCGGAATAGTTATCCTCTTGCGTCCTCCCCTGCGTCATCCTAACCATATGCTATTTCTAATTCCAACATTCATTTCAAGAAAATATTAAAAATGGCAAGCTTAGGCCTTAATCTTATGACAATCATATATATGCGTTCAATAAATTGATCAAACTCAAACATTATCATAATTACATGATATTGAGATAATTGGAAAGTTTAACTCAGTAAGCTTTTAAAGTGGACAGATTTCATCTTATTCTGACATTATATTATTTCATACCTTAATAGTGGGTCTCAAGATTAGTGGTGCAAATATAAAGGAAAACTTATAATTATATATACAACCTAAACAAATTAAAAAAGAAACTAGCTAAGCAAAGTAAACAAGGAGTCTTAAACTTCAAGAAACTTCTCGTGAGATCCAAAATGGTGGGGCAATCAAGTGCGCCAACTAGCCGATAGATGATCATGTTCCATAAAAGTCAACTTGACCAACTTACACATCATCCCATCGGAATTTGGTCATTGAGTGTCTAGGCCGGGGATCTCAATGATTAAGGGTAATTATAGCATCAACTAGCGAATGACAATAATTTCTTATTTAGAAGACTCTAATTCGAGCCCTGCGTACGTATAAAAGGGAGGAAAAAACCACCTTGGGAGAAGCCAGCTTATAAGTAGTTGATATCTATGTTGCCAGTGAATACAGGCAAAATTCAAGCCAAGAGACTTTACCTATGCTATCGCGCTGCATTTGTTGTGCCATCAATTAGATATTCATCTTAATGGTGACGATTAAAACTGGCATCAGTTGATGGCTCATAGGAAGTAATTGCAGTGGTCCACTTTCACAAAGTTAGACACCCTAACCAGCCGATTGACAAGCTCACAAACATTTTATGACCAAAATAAATCATCTAAGTGGGCTTATGTAGGCCCATATCAGATTCATTTTTATTTTTATTTTTTTTAAAGCCACGACTATTTCATTTCACTAGAGAATTTACAATCATTCATGAAGGTCCCAACAAAAAAGGGATGGACCACTCCCATCGTATAACTCAATCTGCACATGAACTACCCGAAAAAGGAAAAGGAAAAAACAAGAAACAAAATGGAGCCCCATCTACACAAGCCAAATGTTCCCAATGCCAACATTATCAATGACTAGGTTTCCACGCACTAGTCTCGGAAGGGCAGCACGAGAGTCATACAATCTATTTAGGCAACCTTCACTAGCCATTCTAGCTAAGGCATCAACAACCGAGTTCCCTTCTTAATAAATGTGGTTGAATATAAGGTTAAGGGATCGTCGATAAAGCTGAATCTCTCCCAGCTTGTACCAAATGTGCTAAGAGCTAGAGCAGAGAGGAACCTCAACCGATTTAGCTATGGTCATCGAGTCTGTTTCCACGATTATGTTTGAAAGTCCCAGGTTGGAGCATATCTTTATGCCATCTAACATGGCTTGGGCCTCAGCACTAGTGTTAGACGAATGGCCATAGCTTCTGTGGAAAACAAAAATTAGGTTGCCATGATGATCCCGGCAAACTCCTCCCCCCCGCTCGAACTCGGATTACCCCTCGAGGAGCCATCAAGGTTCAATTTCTACCAGCCCTGAGAGGGCTTAGACCAATTGACTATGATGCATTTTCTAGTAGGGGGAGGCTAAGCTTTATTGATCCTGAGGGTTTAAAGGGAGATGGAGTCTGACATAGAGTTCCTATCTGGCGCCGAGATGGTACTGTCGAGTTCATTCAACCAGCGTTTAACCTTGAAAAGGATCTGATTAGCCGACATTGCAAAACCTTCAAATCGAGCCTGGTTTCGGCTGATCCATATCTCCCATATAATGATGGAGGGGGCAAGATCAATGAGGTAAGAGAGACGGGATTTCTTACTTGCCTTTGAGGTCCAGATTTGAATACGCTAAATAATTGTCTGATTTAGAGAATTGGCGACACCAAAAATTCTGCTGAAGTGGCTCCAAATTTGAGTTGCAATCTCAACCTGACTAAAGAGGTGGTCCTGGTTTTCCACTTCACCGGATCCTAGAACAGAGGGAGCCCTATTGTTCCCTGTTCGGCCTATGTTGAAACAGGACTGATGGCAATTGACGGTTCTACTGGTTTCTGATTAGCAAGTTTTTTTTTTTGATTGGCAAGTGATGATGAGCGATTGGGTTAGAATTATTCTGCTAATCGTTGTCGAAGTATATCCCAACCCGTGAGTGGTCTCTTACCCGTTGAGTTCCTTGATGGCTTGAAGAAGAATTTGAGACCGTTTGTGGAGAATGGGTCAGTGATGCAACCGAGATCTGGAGACTGGAAGATGTCAGCCTGCAACACTCACATCGTGATGCTAAAGTAGTGCCATGGTTCTGCACTGCCTGGTCCACTGGGACAACTTCATGAATGACTTTCCAAGCGAAGATGCTCATTTTCAGGGGGAGGGTTTTGTTCCAAATCTATTTGGACCAATGTTGAGAAGGCTGGTGATACCTGATGCCATTCCAAGCCGATTTAACGGAGAACTTACCGGACGTGGATAGGTCCCAAATGAGTTGATCAGGCCTGTCAGTTTATTGGTATTGGGAGAGTTGTGATTGTCTGCATTGCTGCTGTGGAAATAACAGGTTGAATATCTGTCAGATTTCAGGAAGCAGGGTGAGCAAAGAATTCTCCGACTGAAGCTTCCTTGAGGTGACATGGTTAAAGGTAGTATGGCCTCTAATTTAGATTCAAGGCCTATTTTAAAATTTCAATAACACAAGCTAATTTTTTAGTGGGGAGAATCCCAAAGTGTAAGACATGTTTGTAAGCCTATGGAAGGTTAAAGCATTTAGAGAAGTAAAGAAAGTCAACCAAAAAATTCAAAAAGATTTTCAGTTCCAATTGAGAAAAAATAAAAACCATTTGGTCCCCTACTTGACCAATCCTTGTAACATCTAAGGGTACAGAAAAAGAAATGATTTTTACAAAATGTGGATCCTTAATATGAATAATTCTTTCGTACAACTTTGATATATTTCTATTAGAAATGGCGTCTGTTAGACACAGATGATAAATATATATAAAGCATTACATAAGAATGACAATAATTTACTCTTCAGTTACTAAATGCAGATGACAGTAATCAATAAATTTCAGTGGTCCAAAAATAAACAAAAAAAGAAAAAAGAAAAGAAAAGAAAATAGCATTATGAAATTTGAATAAAAAGGAAAAAAAATGATTTATTATTATTTTTTATTTTTTTCGAATTTCTAGCATAAATTATTTAAACAGCTGTTGAAACCTTGATTATAAGATTAACTCATTGTCACCTTCAAAACTCAATCCTAAATGAGTTGAGATGCACCAAACATGAGATCCAGAAGGATGCGCTTGCCAATGTACATTTACAGTGAATTTTGCAGTGACCTAGTCACTTAGGTAGTGTCAAATATTAGATTGCCTTTCCCTGCCACAGTTCCAAATTAAACTCATGGACTTGACTCAAAACTCATCTGAGTCAACTCATTCTGCATGAGGTTGAATGGGGGCATGGTTATTTCAGAGTCACTTAATTGTCTTCTGTAAGAGTACAATGGGGGCATGGTTATTCAAGATGATCAGGTGATCCAACGAATCTAGTTTGTGAAATGGAAAATAGAGGCAAAAGAATGTTCGTTGAGAGGATAGCTCCAATATCAAATGTTTAAAACAATATGATATTATGATTTTTGCCTAGCAGCAGAAGAAAAAGGGACTGGACTGATATAAAAAGAAGGAGATCATATTAAAATTCATAAGAACTACGTCAAAACAGAGAAGAAAGTTTCATTTAATAAATAATCACCCATTACAATGATTATTACAATGGAACACTGCTCAATCAAAATACAACTTTTGCTAGCTCAAATTAGAATTTAATAAATGAAATTCATTTTCTCCTAGCCTTTATACAAAACTACCCAAAACTCAATAACTAACTCCTCAATAAACACCCACTAATAGATTTCTTTAGCAAACATACTTTCCTTATGAAATTACCAAGGTTCTCATCCTTGCCTATTAAATCTTTTCCATGAATGCTTAGAAAATACTAGTATTTATTGTCAGCAGCTTCATGAGGATGGGCAGTTGTGACCTTCCTTTGTCGCATACGTTTCCATTCAAATTCCCCAACCATATGGGCCCACCAAACCTTACATATGTGTCCCATTTAGTCCAGAGCACTAGCATGTTAGGATTTGGTCTGCAAAATCACACAGATCTAGATCTAAGATAGCAATCCAATGGCACCAAGCACACACAAGAGAACACAAAGATTTAGCATGGAAAACCCTTTCGAAAAAAAAATCACGGCACAAAGTGACAGAAATCTACTATGAAAGCATAAATTACAAAGAGAGAGGACTTACCTGATTCGATCAACCTCAAATTTTACCCTTGCTACACCCTTTAGAAACCCTAAAACCTTTTTGGGAACCCTTAAAACTCCTTTAGAAAGCCTTAGAATACCTTAGAATAGCCCTAGGGACCCCTGTTTATAGTTTAGGAAACTCCACTTACGCACCTCCTTTGGAAAAGTCCAGAAACCGCTTTAAATTTACGCAGTCCGCGCAAGATCTGCGTAACCTCGACTAGTCGAAGGGGGGCCTCGACTAGTTGAGGGACTCCCTCGACCGATCGAGTCATTCCCTTGACTAGACAAGCATCACGGACACCCAAAACACAAGCTCGCTGGACTTTGAGTCGAGCGGGCCTTGACTAGTCTAGCAACCCACTCGACCGGTCGAGCCTGCCAAAACAGATTTAAGACATCTTGGTTTCAACAATCTCCATCATGTCTTCAATCTTCAACTGTGTAGCTCCTTGACCTCTTTTCTTATCTCTGTATCACATCGTAGCTTCTCGAGCACACTGCATTCTTCTTTTCCGTCATCGCCAAGCATAGAGAATTTGCACAGAACTTGAACTTCTCTGAAGGAATGATCTAGGTGAACATGCTTGCCGGATCTGAATCCACGTGCCCAACCACCTTTACTCCTGTCTTCTCAAAAGGAAAGACATAGTCTTCTTACCATCTCACTGCTACCCAATGTTGCTTGCCGGGGTACTTGCTCACAATACTGATAGCCTATAAAATAACCGGTCTAATCCAAACTATGCCATACACTGTCAACCACATTCGAATAAAGCTCGTGAGATATCCTACTTTTTCTCATTTGTTTTTGGACATGTACTGAGGAAAACTTAAGGAGAGACGTATAGGGAACGTTCTCTGGCTTTACATGGTCCATCATCTCCTTGATCAATACCTACCAAAGGTATTCTGCCTAAGATAACCAAAGCCTACTCCTCTTTCAGTCTCAACGCCGAGAGCCATCTTTGCAGCCCCCCGATCCTTCATCCTGAATGTCAAACTTAACCGAGTCTTCAGTACATTGATTTCAGACATGTCATAATGGGCGATCTACATGTCATTAATTCCTAACTCACCATGAATGAATCAAACCACTGCCTAGGCAACAAGTCGAACCACGACATCCTGCAAAGTCTTTTCTCAGCCCCTTTAACTTTGAAATGTTCTGGTTGCTTCATGTAGATCTGCTCTTCACTTTTCCTTGCAGAAGTGTAGACTCCACATCCATCATTCCATCTCAAGATCACATTGGCCAACCAGCGCCAATCACGGATCTAATAGACAACTGCTATTCCGTCAGCGCAAAGATCTCTAAGAAGTCAATCCCTTCTCTCTAAGTATAACCCTTCGCTACCAACCTTGCCCTGTATCTATGTTGTATCCTCCTGAAGATCCAACTGCATCTAACTGCTCTCTGACCCACTGGAAGCTCTACCCTCTCCCATATGTCGGTCTGGTACAACGATTCTATTACATCGCACATAGTCGCTTTTCACTTCTTAACACCAGGCTCACTTAGAGCCATCTAAATAGAAGATGAATTCCCTGCGATATTGAAGTCATCTATGTATCTCGCCGATATCCTGCGATCATGCCGTGTGATTCTTCTCACAGGTAGCTGCTCCACCTACTCTATATCTCTGTTCGCGCGTCTCAGCCTTCATGCCCTGCCCACTCATGTGCCCATGCCCAACATGCCACACACGTGCAGGGGTGGAATCCACTACAGCCATTGCAGTTCCACCTTTTGAAGTGCTCCCGATCAACTTGTACATGTTACCGAGTCGTTGTGCTTTCATGATTACTCGTGCCCCCTTAGATACCTTAAGAGTACCACCAATACCTGTGTACTTGCATCATTTTGCCTCAAGCACACCAAGAGAAATCAGATTCTGCTTCAAATCAGGAATGTGCCTGACATCAGTCAAAGTATGCTCCACCCCATCAAACATCTTGTTACACACCATACCAATAGCCACAACATTACAGGCACTGTCATTGCCCATAAATACCTATCAACCATCGCACTCCCTGTAGCTGGTGAACCAACTCCGATGAGGAGTCATGTGAAAAGATGCCCCTGTGTCTAGCATCCACATGTCCTTACGATCATTGTATAGTCGTCTGAGCAAAGACACAGATAAAACATCACCATCACATCTACCCGATCCATCTGATGTGGCAGCATTGGCCTCCCTGTACAAAGCCTTAGAATCTTCTCTCTTTGATTTAGGATTTTCACAATCCTTCTTCACATGTCCTTCATTCCCACAGTTCCAGCACTTCACCTTTCCCTTACCCTTACCTTTGGATTTGTATCTAAAATCTATACCTTGTTCAGAATTCCTACCCCTTATAACCAATGCATCAGAAGATATCCTCCTGACGATGTTAAGCTTTCTCATAGCCTTCTCTTGAAGGGCTGAGATAATAGTGTCGATACTCAAGGTTTTATTTGTGGAACACATTGTGTCCTTGAATGACTCATAAGACACCTGGAGAGAATTCAGCAACATATATGCTTGTTCTTCATCTTTCATCACTTCCTCCATATCCAGCAATTTGTAAATCAATTTATTAAAGTTGCTGATGTGAGCCTCCAGATCTCCACCATCTGTCATCTTGAAGTTATACCACTGCCGCTTTAAGTGAAGGCAATTTTCAGAGGATTTTTTTGCATAGACATCCTCTAACTTCACCCATAACTTAGCCGCAGTTTTCTCCCTCATGACATTGTAGAGAACTTCATCCGTGAGACATAAATTGATTGATGATAAAGCCTTCTTATCAAGAGTATTTCATTTATCATCAGTTATAGTAGACTTTCGCTCCTCAAGAGCATCATCTTCGCCTTGCTTAATTAAGGAACTGATCATCTTGATCTTCCATAACTCAAAATTATTTTTCCCTGAGTACTTGTCAATATCATACCTAGTGCTTGCCATTATTACTAATCCCTCATATTCAGATCTGTGCCCCAACGATTGCTTTGATACCACTTGTTGGGATTTGATCTACGGAATCACACGGATCTAGATCTAGGATAACAATCCAATGGCACCAAGCACACACAAGAGAACACAGATTTAACGTGGAAAACCTTTTCAGGAAAAAATAATGGCACAAAGCGACAAAAATCCACTATGAAAGCATAAATTACAAAGAAATAGGACTTACCCGATTCGAACAACCTCGAATCTCACCCTTGCTACACCCTTTAGAAACCCTAAAACCCTTTTAGGAATCCTTGGAACTCCTTTAGAAAGCCCTAGAATACCTTAAAATAGCCCTAGGGATCCCTATTTATAGTTTAGAAAACTCCACTTACACATCTCCTTTGAAAAAGTCTGAAAATCGCCTCAAATATACGCAGTCCGCATAAGATCTGCGTAACCTCGACTAGTCGAAGGGGGGCCTCAACTGGTCGAGGGACCCCCTCGACCGGTCAAGCCATCCCCTCGACTGGACGAACATCACGAACACCCAAAACACAAGCTCGTTGGACTTTGAGTCAAGCGGGCCTCGACTATTCTTGCGGCCCACTCGACCGGTCGAGTCTGCCAAAATAGATTTACGACATCTTGGTTTCAACATAGCATGCACAACATCATGAATCTATTCAATGGTTAAGATGGACATGAGAATGCCATAAGATCCAAATGTAACATGCAAAAGAAGGTTGTCGTGCCCTAGCCCACAATGAATAACATTTCACTAATAATAAATACTTACAACCTACTGAATGCACAAATAGGGCAAGCTATATCATAAAAGTAACGTGTGGTCTGTTCGTGGACACTGGGAGTGTAACTTAGGCAGGTTGGGTTGGGTTAAGGATCAACCTGAACCTGATCCAACACGCAACCCCACCTGACCTAAATTGTAGCATGAGATTCTTACGTCCAACCCACCTGAATTCCTCTATTCTCAAACCCAAACCAACACAACCTAACCCAACATGACCCAAATTCATGTGATTATTCACACCTTGGCCTAACCCAACTTGAATTTGCTCAACCCAAACCCAACATGATTCCAAATCAGATTGGAGTTTTCCAACCATAAACCAACCCGTGGACGCTGACAACCTACACCAAGGTGAAACTTGGTTGGGACACTACGTGAAAAATGGAAAAAAAAAATGACGGATTTCGAGACAGTTCTAGACCGTCTCTAAAATTGCTTGGTTTAAAGATGCTTTAGAGACGGTCGTAAACCATCTCTAAAATTTTAGACGGCCCCTGACCGTCCTTAATATTGTCTTAAAATTTTGAACATCTACAAATCATTTAAGACGATCGTTGACCGTCTTATATGCGGTCATCTGAAACAGTCATTGGCCGTCCGCATTAGAGACGGTCTTTGACCGTCTTGTATGCGGTCATCTGAGACGGTCATTGGCCATCTTTTACTTATAATCTGAAACTGTCAAAGACCGTCTCTATTAGAGACAGTCCTTAGTTGTCTTATAGCCCTGTCAAAGACCGACTCTATTAGAGACTGTCAAAGATCGTCTCTATTAGAGACAGTCCTAAATCGTCTCTAATGCTCAGGTCAAAAATTAAGAGGCTAAAAAAGATTATGAATTTCAAAAAAAAAAAAAATAGTTGAGAAGCTTTTAAAAATAATTAACAATGTTTAAGAAAATTTTAAATTTAAAAAAAAACTGTAATTTTATAAAAATCTAGATTTTGAAAAAAAATTAAGAACTTTGAATAATGTTGATAATTTTGAAAAAAAAAATCGATAAAAAAATGATATTTTGAAAAAGAAAATTTAAAAAATTAAACAAAATTGTGAAAAAATTGACAAATTGTAAAAAAATATATATTTTTTAAAAAAGAAAACTAGATTTTGTATTTTGACAAGAAAAATTAAAAAGTTATATAACAAAAGTGAGATTTAAAAAATGATATTTTGAAAAAGAAAATTTAAAAAATTAAACAAAATTGTGAAAAAATTGACAAATTGTAAAAAATATATATATTTTAAAAAAGAAAATTAGATTTTGTATTTTGACAAGAAAAGTTAAAAAGTTATATAACAAAAGTGAGATTTTAAAAAATGATATTTTGAAAAAGAAAATTTTAAAAATTAAACAAAATTGTGAAAAAATTGATAAATTGTAAAAATATATACATATTTTAAAAAAGAAAACTAAATTTTGTAAAAAAAAAAAATGTTAAATTTATTAGCTTAAAAATGATATTTAGTTAAAAGAGTTTTGGATGCGGTTGAAACTTGGTCTGACCCCTCATCCAAGTGGGACATACATAATGAGTAGGTTGGATATGTGAATCACATTTAGGCAGGCCTAATATATGATTATAAATGTTTTAAGGAAACCTTTCTCCACTATATTTAAGTGAGTTACTCATTACCTTTACTAGAGTAAACTCTGTGGGGTTCGCCGTTATTTATTTATTTTATCCACTCAATTCATCCATGTTAACAGATAATTTGAGGTCTAAAGAACAAAAAGGAAGCATATCCAAAGCTCGTGGACCACACCACAGGAAATAGTGTGATTGAACCTCTACCATTTAAATTTTCTTGGAGGCCATAGAAGTTTTGGATCAAGCTAATGTTTGTGTTTTCTATTCATTTATATATTTTTGATATTATGAACAACCTTTAACTGTTTTTGGACAATCTGATCAGTCCGGACATGAAGAGTAAATAACTTTAGATGTTAAAATCAAAATTCACTCAAATTATTGATCAATCTTGTTTGCCTAATATATTTCTCATATGTAGTATGATCGAGGCGAGTAACTAGTCAAATTGAGGGTAATGATCAGTAAAATATAGTGAATGAACCAGACATGTAAAATGGGCCCATCATGATGTGTGTTGAACATCAACTCCGTGCATTTGATGTCTCCCCTTTAGCTTATGAGATATCTCAAAAATCATCCGTATACAAAACTCAGGTGTTGATAACCATCTAAAACTATGTGAAGACATCTAAAAAAATATAAACACTACAATATTGGATGTCATACCATTTTGGGGCCATAAAAGTTTTGGATCAAGCTGATTTTTGTTTTTTCCCTTCATCTGGCCCTGTATGACCTAATCAACATATTGGATGTCAAATAAACAGTACAGTAAGACTTAGGAAGATTTTAATGATGGATATCCAATTGTTGAGGGTCAAATATTGCATATCAGACCCAGTTATTGCCTGGATTTATGAACATGGTACCGTTTAATAGCCCATTTTAATCATATTTGTGTTGCAGGGCGTATTTACGAGCCTGGACTGGGAAAAGGTACTGAGAGCATGAATTTAACATTCAGAATGCACCAAGGCAAGGGACGGACTCCAAGGGACCAAGATCGACAGAATTACATGCCAGGGATCTGCGAAAATAGAGAAACTGAAACTCAAGCGGCCTGAAAGTCGGCCAGAATGCAAGATCACGAGGTTCCCACCATCCGTCCAGCTCGAAACTTTATATATGGCCTGAAGACCTTAAATAAGCCGTACAAATCAAAAATCAGCTATTGGACCGCTGTGAAAATGGCCCAACGGTTAGATCAGCCCCTTAAAACCTTAAGTGGGGCCCACCTGATATCTGGATATTCTCCATTTTTGGTCTCATCTGTTTAAATGAGCTGACAAAACAGATAGACGGAGCGGATCTCTCAAAAACATCATAATGGACCCCACTGGAGTATGCGTGTGCATAGTGCATAAGTGCACTGGCCGTGCACAAGAACGAAAAGTCGGTCAATCCGACTTTTGACCGGCTTCTTCTTCCAATTTAAACCAAAACGCAACAACGTTTTACGCCGTGCATTGCGGTTTTGAGTTGTGGGCCCCACTCATCAGCGAGTTCGAAGATCGGAACCATCCATTGCATCCAGGGGGTGGGTGTAACCCACGTCTAGGTGACCTTCTTCCCAAATGTGAGCGTATGCGCGTTTCCAGCCGTTAAACGCAGGATGGACGGCAGAAACAAAGTTTCAGTGGGCCTCATCAACAGAAGAAAAGAATGCACCCTCCCGACTGAAATTCCGAGGGGAAATCAGTGGACGGTGTGGATTTCCTTGATAAGCTGGTTGTGGACCCCACCATCGTCACAGCGTGACGATACGCAGGCCCTGTTTTTGCTTCGAACGATGTCCGGCTTTCGCGGCAGGCTGTGCACTCGTGAGGGCGGTCAGACGGATCTGAACCGATCATCATGTAGGTCTGCCCGAAAACTCCCAGAGGACGTTATCCTTTTGGAAAGAAAGCAAAGAAGATGAAGCGCGGAGACGCCGCATTCATGACTGCGTGAGGCATTGTCGCAGCAGAGGGCGTGCAAAGTCCGACTCCAGCAGGGTCTCTCTCCAAAAAAAAACCCTCCGTCTGCACTGCCCTGGCAGATATAAAACAGAGAGAGAGAGAGAGAAAAAAAAAGGGGGAGAGATCGGTGGCCGAAACGTGAAGGACGGAAGAAAAGAAGAAAGAGGAGAAAACGTGAAGGAAAAAAGAAGGAAGCTGAAGGTGATAGGCTAGAACAGGGGGCTGAAAACGAGAGAGAGAGAGAGAGAGAGAGAGAGAGAGAGAGAGAAAAGATAATAAGTTTTTCTTATTTTCTTTTATTTTTCGTTTTCTTTTTCTTTTTATTTGCTTTGAGTTCAAGCCATTCATGTCTGGCTGAACCTCTTAGCTAGGGCTAAGAGGTGAAGCCTGTAGCGTGATGGGAGACTGTTATTATGCCTTTTATTTAGACTGAATTGAATTTTGATTTAATTTTATTATGAGAATATTTGTAGTCTTTAATGGCCTGTTATGACTGACATTACAATGGGTTTGTAATGGCTTTGAGTATTTCCTTTTCCGTATTTTGATTGTGACTTCAGGAAGCCCTGTTGTTCGCCATCGTCTCCTGGGCATGGCTGGATGGCGGTATCCTTCCTAACCTTCACAATCATCTGATTGGTTGGTAATTGGTTTAATTCTGTTGTTTGCTGTCTCCTGGGCATGATTTGATGATAGAATCCATTCTGATTCATATTCCTTTCATCACATGAAGACTAAATCAAGTATGTTCAGTTTGATTTCCATGAATCTTAATGCAGGCATAAGATCTCCCTGATCCCTACTAGTGGATCCTCTGAATCCCTAGTTTCCTTCCTTTGAATTCCTTCAGTTTTACATTAATCTCTCACCATTATTCATCAATTTATATTTGATTTAGATTGCATCTTAGGCTAGTTCTATTTCTACCTAGTTTCAGGAAACGTACAAGTTTCAGTCCCTGTGGATTCGACCTCGGTCTTACCGAGTTTATTACTACATCACAACCCTATACTTGGGAAGTGAACACTAATTATTATTGATTTCATGTGGTGTGGTGCACCTAAGATTTCTTTGGTGGGGTCCTAAACCTATAACCTAAACTTAAACCTTAACCTAAACCTAAACCAAAACCTAAACCTAAACCTAAACCTTAACTTAAACCTTAACCTAAACCTTAACCAAAACCTATAACCTATAACCTAAACTTATAACATATAACTTAAAACTTAAACCTAAACCTATAACCTAAAACTTAAAACTTAAACATAAACCTAAAACCTAAATGTATTCTCAAATCCCTAAACCTAGACCTACACCTAATCCTAATCTCAACTTCCTAACCTAAACCTAAACCTAAACCTAAACTTGAAAACCCAAACCTAAAACCGATACCGAACCCGAACCTAATTGCTGTAATAATGTAGCCCAATCACATTGTAAGAAACAAGAATGTATCCCTTTTAACACATGCCCCTTTTTACAAAGCTTTAATTTTTGTTGTTATTTCTATTAACTTGAATTGTAGCCCAATCACATGGCAACAAACAAAAATGTATTCCTTTTAACACATGCCCATTTTTACAAAGCTTTAATTTTTGTTGTTATTTCTATTAACTTGAATTGAAACACTTTTTTGCATTATTTGCTTGCATTAGTTTTATTTTAATGATCAGTTTTATTTTTAAAAAGTGCCCACTTTTTTTGAAGAAGTTTATACAATTCTTCATGATTCTGAATTATAATGTTTTGTTGCTTTAATTAGTATTTTTTTAAAATGAAAAACAGAGAAAATTGTTGCTAATTTTTTTCCTTTTTTTTATTTATGATGTTAAACTTATATGTATTTATGCATGGATGAATGTAATGTGGATAAGATTGTTTGTGTTTGGATGGGTGTAGTTTATATTTGGATGAATGTAGTTTATGTTGGATTTATGTAATTTGGGTTTAGATGGATGTGAATGTGAATATGATGAAATATATTATATAACAGGTGTCTATCAGGAAGAATACGATGAAATATATTATAACAGGTGTATATTGACCCTCTCAAATTTGAAAATGTGCTTTGAAAGCTTATAAGGGATGGTCCATGACAGTCCTTTTTAAGGATGATCTATGGCCGTCCTTTGAAGGCTCATAAGAGACGGTCCATGACAGTCCTTTTTAAGGACGATCCATGACCGTCCTTTTAAAGGACGATCCATTACCGTCTTTTGAAAGCTCATAAGAGATGGTCCATGACAGTCCTTTTTAAGGACGGTCCATGATCGTCCTTTGAAGGCTCATCAGAGACGGGCTATGACAGTCCTTTGAAGGCTCATAAGAGACGGTCCATGACAGTCCTTCATTTTTTCGTCAATAAGAATGACGGTTTTCGACCGTCCTTTAAGTAATAGGACACGTCAAAATTTAACAGCCCATGCGACGGTCCATAACCGTCCTTTTTGGTCATTTGAGATGGTTTTGGACTGTCTTTTTTTCGCTGTTTTGGCATAGTGACAATCAAGTTCAAGTTGACCCCAACCCAACCCTTTTTGCGGTCATGAGTTCAAATCCCACAAACCACTGACTGAACAAGTCAAAATGAGTCTAAACAAGATCTCATTAATTAGCAAGTTTCAAAATGACTCAGGTTGATTTCTTGACTGGTTGACTAGGACGAGTTTCGAATTCAATCACTGAGTTTTAGAACTATGATTTAAAGAAGATGGATCCATGGCCCAGGGTGAGAAAATGAAGAGCTGATAGGTCCATGACTGAGAGAGAGAGTGGGTCAAGCCATCCCGAGCTCACTCGAGCCCAGTCCACTTTGGGCATGATATGGTTTAACTCTATAAGGGTGTCGGGCCTGCAAACCTCCACATAGACATGGATCAAGCTCACATCACTAATAAATATATAATTCCGACTGCTGAGGTTCCATCATCAAATTGGAGATGCTTTGACAGCCCCAAATTCACTATTCGAGACCTCGAAATGGCCCATGTATATACTAAAGAGCTGCACCCTTTAAGCACGAGCTAACTGAGTCAGGTCAAGATGGAAATGGAGGGTGGTAGTGAGCTAATTCCTGCACAAGAAAGGACTATGTGGTGAAGAAATTCACCGGGGATTTCCGTCAAGCTAGGATTTCTCTGTAAGAGTAAGGTGACAGTGTCGGGTGATTCTGAAATTTTGGTTATAATTTCAATTGGACGGTCCACATAACTTACTCCTAAGAGTTCACATTCCAGTCAGCATGGAGATGTGGTCATTGTCCATTATCTCTAATAGAAGGATCGAAAGTCGAAACTTGTAAGTCCCCAAGGAGTGTACCGATGGAATCCAGCTCAGCCGTGTAGCTGGTTGGGATCGAGTCTTGCCACAGGCATTCGGTGAGGCAGAGGTTACAAACCCTTCTAGGGGTACAACTTGAGCTGCACTCAATCCAAACCAACCTGGCTCAACCCAAAATTTAGTTTGGTTTGGGTTGAGGATGGGTTGGGCTCGAGTTGAGAATCTTCAACCCAACCCTGGTCAAGTTGGGCTTGGGTTGAGGCCCGGCATACCCACATCTTACCCAAGAAGATGCTAAATCTTTAGCCGAACTTACCCATAATATTAAGTAATAATGCTATAAAGATGCTAAATCTTTAGCGCAACCCGACCCGACCCGACCCGACCCAACCCGACCCAACGATTGAGGATATGGTATGTGGAGTTGGGTTTGGGCTGGGTCTCTAGTTGGGTCGAACCACGGGTTAACCAACTTGATGCCAGGTTAGGCTCAGGTTACCGGACCCGCCCATTACACTATGAAAGAGAGAGGCTGCGGACTGCGGTACAAGAAAACGGCATAAGTACAAAATACCCCTTCCCCTGATGTTTAAAAACAGATAGACCCTCTCTTGTTTTTTTAGCGGTTAGCTATTGTGTTAGGGGTGGCGATGGGCCAGGTAGCCTGGCCCAACATGTGGAAATGGGTTGGGCCCCTAAACTTAGCCCAATTTATGGGCCTGGGCTTGAAATCTATGCTTGTTGCTCGGGCCAATAATACGTGGCCCCGACTGGTTGTGTCGGGTCTTTTTTAAGACTGAATTAGGGGTGAGACGGGCCAATGCCAGGGCTTAGGTAACCAAAGTCGGGCTCAAGATAATTCCGGCCTAGCCCTAGCCAACCACTGCCCAGCCCATTGACACCCATTCGGCAAAACGTGCGTACCTGGAATATGTGGGACATCTAGGCCATTCATCAATTAGGCCCTCAGATGTAGATGACCTGGCTCTAAAAACAGGCCAGTAAACCAATTGGACCACGGTGGGCATGGCTCGTTTTCTGAGAACAAACCACGGATTTCCATCGTAAGGGAGTACCGTGCAACAAGGAAGCGTGGGGTCCACAGTAATGTATGTGTAAGATCCACTCCGTCCATCTGTTGTGCTAGCTCATTTTAGGACACCCCAAAATCAGGCAGCAATAGAACTCAAGTGGGTCACACCACAGAAAAAGATGCATAGCGGCGCCCACCATTGAGAAATTTTTGGGCCCAATGAAGTTTTAGATCAGGATGATATTTGTTTTTTAACATTCATCCAAGTGAGATTTACCTAATGAACGGGTTGGATCACATATTAAGATCATGGTGGCTCAATACGAGCGTGTCTAACGGATGGACCGGCTGATTTATGGGCCAGATAATCTATACGGTTGGGTCCAACCGATCACGGATCGGACAGCCACAAACATGCCAAGTGGCTGCGTTTACACATTGTGACGAACTCTTCTTTTCAGATACTATCGAATGGGAGGTACAAATTAAAAGCGTCGAACACCGGGCAGTGGCCAACGTGGAAAGAGCAAGGATCTCCGTTGCTGTTGGCAGTGGGCCCGAGCTGGATGCAATCATGGCCCCAGTCTGCCAATTTGTGGATGAAGACGGTGGGCCCAAGTAAAGGCCCGTAGTATACATACAAAGACTACGTGAAGTACCAGCAAGATAGTGTCATGAAGGGAAAGACCACATTACAAATGGTCATGGCATCACCGTCCGATTCAGATGCTGACTATGATTGTGACGTTAGATGGAATAATAAGACCCTTTGAATAAAAGAGTACCTGCACTTGCACATGTCCATCTGCACATGATGGGCATGCGCATGTGGCGAGTTCTAGTTTTAATATTTGGATTTTCAACAATAATATCTATTTCATTTCTTTTATTTTATTTCATCTTTATCATTAAATCTTTTTGCTTTGTGTGTGTGTGTGTATACACCATTTGGATTTCTCTATTTCCTAGGTATGAAAAATCATCCTCAAATCCCAAAAAAAAAAAAAAAAAAAAAAAAAAAAAAGTTTCACATCACATATCTAAAATAGTTATCTATTGCGGTTTAAGAGTGGGAGGCTACAATAAGGGCGTGTTTGGGCGGTGGGTGTTGTCAGATGCCTTAAATCTGACTTTTTTGGGTTGTTCTGCCGGTCGAGGGACTAGCTCGACCGGTCGAGGGCTGCACGACCAGTCGTGGCACGCTCGACTCAAGGTCCAGCGACTTGGATTTTTTGGTGTCCGAGCTGCTCGACCGGTCGAGGCGGTCCCCCGACCAGTCGAGGTTACGCAGATTCGAGTCCGGATCTCATGCGGACTGCGAAAATCTAAGGAGATTTCGCAAGCGTGCGAAAGGAAAGTTTCCTAAACTATAAATAGGGGTCCTTAGGGCTATTCTAAGGTATTCTAAGGCTTCCTAAAGGTATTTTAAAAGGTTCTAAGGTTATCAAAGGGTGTAGCAAGGGTGATATTCGAGGTTGTTCGAATCGGGTAAGTCCTCTCTCTTTGTAATTTTTATTTTCATAGTGGAGATCTGTCACTTTGTACCGTGGTTTTTTTTCCAAAAGGTTTTTCCATGTTAAATCTGTGTTCTCTTGTGTGTACTTGGTGTCATTGGATTGCTATCCTAAATCTATATCTGTGTGATTCCGCGGGCCAAAATCCCAACAAGTGGTATCAGAGCAATCGTTGGGGCACAAATCTGAATATTAGGGATTAGTAATAATGGGAAGCACTAGGTATGAGATTAAGAAGTACTCAGGGAAAAATAATTTTAAGTTATGGAATATCAAGATGATGAGCTCCTTAATCAAGCAAAGCGAAGATGGTGCTCTTGAGGAGCGGAAGTCTATTATGACTAAGTATGATTGGAATACTCTTAATAAGAAGGCTTTATCATCAATCCGTTTATGTCTCACGGATGAGGTTCTTTACAACGTCATGAGGGAGAAAACTGCAGATAAGTTATGGGCGAAATTAGAGGATGTCTATGCGAAAAAATCCTCTGAAAGCCACCTGCACTTGAAGTGGCAATGGTATAACTTCAAGATGACAAAGGGTGGAGATCTGGAGGCTCACATCATTCACTTTAATAAATTAGTTTGTAAATTACTGGATATGGAGGAAGTGATAAAAGATGAAGAACACGCATGTATGTTGTTGAATTCTCTTCCAGCGTCGTATGAGTCATTCAAGGACACTATGTGCAACACGAATAAAACCATGAGTGTCGACACCGTTATCTCAGCCCTTCAAGGGAAGGCTATGAGAAAGTTAAACGGCGACATGGGGACATCTTTTGATGCGCTATTTACAATGGGTAGGAATTTTGAACAAGGTACGGGTTCTTCAGGTTCTGGATCTAAATCTAAGGGCAAGGGCAAAGGAAAGGTAAAGTGCTGGAATTATGGGAAAAAAGGACATGTGAAGAAGGATTGTGAAAATCCTAAATCGAAGAGAAAAGATTCTGAAACTTCGTACAGGGAGGCCAATGCTGCCACGTCAGATGGATCGAGTAGATGTGATGGTAATGTTTTGTCTGTGTCTACTATCAAGCAGTCATACGATGATCGTAAGGACGAGTGGATGCTAGACACAGGAGCATCTTTTCACATGACTCTTCATCGGAGTTGGTTCGTCAACTAAAGGGAGTGCGAGGTGGACAGGTTTTTATGGGCAATGGCTTTGCCTGTAATGTTATGGCTGTTGGTACGGTGCGCATCAGGATGTTTGATGGGGTGGAGCGTACCTTGACTGATATCAGGCATGTTTCTGATTTGAAGCAGAATTTGATTTCTCTTGGTGTACTTGAGGCAAAAGGATGCAAGTACACAGGTATTGATGGTGCTCTTAAGGTATCTAAGAGGGCACGGTAATCATGAAAGCACAACAACTCGGTAACTTGTACAGGTTGATCAGAAGCACTTCAAAAGGTGAAGCTGTAATGGATATAGCGGATTCCACCTTTGCACGTGTGTGGTATGTTGGGCATGACCACAGGAGCGTGCAGGACAGGGAGTGAGGTAGAGTGGGTCGCGGACAGTTTTATGGCTAAGATGGATCAGAAAAGGCTCGGTCGACGACAGAAGTGATCCAGACCATCGAACCTTAAATCGGGCGTATCTTGCAATCCGGAATGAGTTATCTGACGTAAAATATATGATTTTGGGGTAGAACGAGCTATTGAAGCCAACCAACCCTGCTATGCTAGGTTGCGCAGCCCGGAATTACGAAAAACCGCTGGATCGACGGTCGTTTCCCTGTTTTAATTTCATTTTTACTATAAATAGTAAGTTTTAGTTTGATTATAACTCTTCATCCATCGGGCTTTAGGAGTTACGCCCAACGTGAAAAGAGCTTAGAATAATTAGGAGAACGGTTTGGTGAAACAAATAGGACACTTACTATTTTTGGCCGAAAACCTTGCGCACTAGTAGACATCACGACCGTCTATAAATAGTAAATTTACTATTTATAGTAAGTCACGGATTCTAGGAGTTTGAGTTATAGTTTGATTCTAATTTCTCTCTCATTGCTTGGTACCCCTATTTAAAGGGTTGTGAACTCATTTTTATTAATCAATTAATCAATTTCAAATTTCTTAGAATTTATTTTTATTTTCTGCTTTCTTTCCTCGTGGATTCGAGAAGTCTCTGTGAGGAGTCCAGAGAAGCTCCGTGGATTCGGAGTAGTTATCCTCATCACGTTCATCCCTGCGTCAATTGGTATCAGAGCGAGCATTCCCCTCGGGCCGATGATAAATAATGAAGGTAAGAATCAAAATCCTGTGGACGGTGATCCAGGGATTCGTTATCTTTCGGAAAGAATAGAAGCTTTCCACCGGGAGAGTCAGTTGACCATGAAAGGACTGCAGGCAACTCTCGACCGTCTTACGGATGCGCTACTCCCTCCCCGAGCCCTAAGTAATGCTCCACCACCTTTGGTTGCTCCCCCACCCATGGTGGCTCCACCACCCATGGTTACTGTACGACGCAACTCCAATTTTCGCAGAACACTACCAGTGGCAAACCGTAGGGCTACACTAGATGATTCAAGTTCTAGCAACGAGGACCTTAATGAGGGTTTTTCCAGACAACCAATCCATGGAGGTGATCATCTAGATCGTGCTGAAAGAGACTATCGAGGTAAGGCTGAACTTCCTAATTTTAACGGTTTATTACGTATAAAAGATCTTCTCGATTAGTTAGCCGAAGTAGAGAGATATTTTGATTACATGGACATGCCAAATCATAAAAGAGTAAAATTAGTAGCGTTTAAATTAAAATTCGGTACTTCTGCATGGTGGGAACAATTACAACTCTCACGAGCCCTCCAAAACAAGGCACCCATCTCATTATGGCCATGGATGAGACGTCTTCTTCGATCTCGATTTCTCCCTAGTGATTATGAGCAGATATTATTCCAGCAATATCAAAATTGTAGACAAGAAAATCGAACAGTCACAGATTACACTGAAGAATTTCAATGGCTGGTTAAACGAAACGATCTGTCAGAATCTGAGTCACAGAAGGTGACACGATTTATAGGTGGGTTGCGATCGACAATTTAGGACCGAGTTCAAATGTACCCAGTCGGGACTGTGGATAAAGCAGTTCAATTGGTGGGTAGGGCAAAAACACAACTTGCAATCCTTCAACTCGACCCCCCATGACGGCTCTCACGCAGGATCCAGTACTGCCACGAGGAAAAGACCCAGTACCTCAACTTCCTACAACCGCAAACCGTGATACGGGGAGTGGCTCATCCAAACTTCAACGTGCAGCACCCACAACAGCGAGTCCGAGTCGGATTCCAAATCCTTATGCTCAGCCAAGGTCGAACAATTGTTACTGCTGTGGCCAACCAGGCCACTTATCAAACACTTATCCTCAACGTCCCGCGGCACACTTGACTATAAACGAAGGGGGCACTGAAGATGAGGCCGCAGAAGAAGACCATCTCTTTGATGAACATAAACAAATCACTGAAGAAATAGCATGTGGCGATGAAATGACGGGCGAGGATCGTGGCGAATTTCTAGTTGTGAGGCAATTGCTGTATGCCCCACGAAAGGAATTACATCCATAACGACACAATATATTTCGTACTCGATGCATCATCAATGGAAAGGTCTGTGATGTGATCATAGATAGTGGTAATAGCGAGAACATCGTCTCAAGAGTGATGTTGGACAAGTTGCAGCTACCAACGATGAAACATCCTTCCCCATACTCAATTGGCTGAATAAAAAAAGGTGAATGAGACCAAGGTAACTGAACAATGCACTATCTCATTTTCAATTGGTAAAAAGTATAAAGATCAAATACTTTATGACGTGGTCGATATGGAAGCTTGTCATATGTTACTCGGTCGACCCTAGCAATCGGACCTTGATGCGACCCATCGGGGATGAGATAATGTTTACGTATTCGTCATGGATAGTCAAAAAATAATCCTTGCCCCTATGGCACCAGAGAACTACCCTGAAGCCTCTAAAGTGGAAGAGAGTTCCCTTTTGACCATTCAAGATTTTATGGAGAAATCTAAGGAAACTGGCGAGGTATACGTTATAGTAGTGAAGAGCGAGGAAGAGGAACCTTCAAACATCCCTCCTACAAATTAACAAGTTGTACCTCAACTTGAAGAAGTGTACCTCAACAAAGCCTGTTGTTTCTAGGATTTGTTGTAACGTCCACAGGCATTCGTGTGGACAATGAAAAGGTGCGAGCTATTAGGGAATGGCCGATCCCGACAAACATTCATGAGGTAAGGAGTTTTCACGGGTTGGCGACTTTCTATCATAGATTTGTGCGAGATTTTAATACCATAGTCGCGCCTATAACAGATTGCATGAAAAAAGAACCATTCCAGTGGACCGATAAAGCTGACAAGAGCTTTCATGAGATCAAGCATCGTTTGTCTACAACACCAGTTTTGGTGCTTCCTAATTTTGACAAATTGTTTGAGGTTGAGTATCACGCTTCATACGTCGGAATTAGAGGAGTATTATCACAAGAAGGCAGGCCAATAGCCTTCTACAGCGAGAAGCTCAACGAAGCCAGAAAGAAATGGTCGACTTATGAGCTTGAGTTGTACGCAGTTGTTCAAGCGCTGCGACATTGGCAGCATTATCTGATTCAAAGAGAGTTTGTTTTATACACTGACCATCAAGCATTAAAGTTTATTAATAGTCAGACTAACGTGAATCGTGTGCATGCTAGATGGGTTGCATTTTTACAGGAATTCACGTTCGTTCTGAAGCACAAGTCAGGGCAACAGAACAAGGTGGCTGATGCACTTAACCGTTGTGCATCACTACTTATTACGATGAGCAATGAGGTGGTCGGCTTCGACTGTCTCAAGGAACTATATGTCGAGGATGAGGACTTTAAAGATTCTTAGATGAAGTGCCAAGAAGGTCACCCCAGTGACCTTCATATACAGGACGATTCTGGAATGGGTTGCATTTTTACTGGAATTCACGTTTGTTTTCTCTTCAAAGGGAATGATTGTGCATCCCCAAAAGTTCTCTGAGGGAGCAGATTATTCAGGAGTTACATGGAGGTAGCCTCGGTGAACACCTGGGGCGAGACAAGACGCGAGCTTTTGTGGAAGAGTGGTATTACTGGATGTAATTAATACACGATGTAGGAAAAGCCATACAACATTACCATATTTGTTAGACCTCCAAGGGGCAATCTCAGAATACGGGCCTCTACACCCCCGTTATCTGTACCTAACGGTCCTTGGGAGGATTTATCAATGGACTTCGTGCTTGGTCTCCCACGAACACAACGCGGCATGAATTAGGTGTTCGTGGTGGTAGATCGTTTCTCCAGGATGGCGCACTTTATCCCATGCAAGAAGATCCTCGATGCAACATACGTGGCGAATCTATTTTTCAAAGAGGTCGTACGATTACACGAGGTCCCCAAGACCATTACTTCCGATCGTGACACGAAGTTCATTAGCCACTTTTGGCAGACTTTATGGAATCGATTCGATACACGACTTCATTTCAGCAGTGCTTACTACCCACAGACTGATGGGCAGACCGAAGTTGTGAATCAGATGTTGGGAAACCTCCTTTGCTGTATTTTAGGAGAAAAACCGAAGCAGTGGGATTTGGCTTTGTCTCAAGCAAAGTTTGCATTCAACAATATGGTGAACCGCTCGACAGGGAGATCACCATTCCAGATTATCTACGGACGAGTGTCTCGCCACACACTTGACTTGGTCCCTCTGCCCAAGCACCCAGGCATGAGCATTGCAGTAAAACATATGGTAGACAAGATCATGGGCATCCATGCAGAAGTGCAGACCAAGCTACATGCCTCGAACGAGAAGTACAAGGAACAAGCAGACAAGCATCGGCGACAAAAAGTGTTCGAAGTGGGCGACCGCGTTATGGTCCATCTGCGCAAAGAGAGATTTCCAACCGGGACGTACAACAAGTTGAAAAATAAGAAGATTGGACCAGTACCAATCATCCGAAAGATCAATGACAACGCTTATGTTGTTGATCTCCCAGATGACATGGCAATCTCACGGACTTTCAATGTCGCGGACCTAACCGAGTTTCATAAACCAGAACATGACGAGAACTCGAGGATGAGTTCTTTTGAAGTGGAGGAGACTGATGTAGAGCGGGTTGCAGATAGTTATATGGCCAAGATGGATCAGAAAAGGCCCGGTCGACGACAGAAGTGATCCAGACCATCGAACCTTAAATCGGACATATCTTGCAATCTGGAATGAGTTATCTGACGTAAAATATATGATTTTGGGGTAAAACGAGCTACTGAAGCCAACTAACCCTGCTATGCCGGGTTGCGCAGCCTGGAATTGTGAAAAACCCCAGGGTCGATGGTCATTTTCCTGTTTTAATTTCGTTTTTACTATAAATAGTAAGTTTTAGTTTGATTATAACTCTTCATCCGTCTGGCTTTAAGAGTTGCGCCCAACGTGAAAAGAGCTTAGAATAATTAGGAGAACGGTTTGGTGAAGCCAAATAGGACACTTACTATTTTTGGTTGAAAACCTTGCGAACTAGTAGACATCACGACCGTCTATAAATAGTAAGTTTACTATTTATAATAAGTCGCGGATTCTAAGAGTTTGAGTTGTAGTTTGATTCTAATTTCTTTCCCATTGCTTGGTACCCCTATTTAAAGGGTTGTGAACTCATTTTTATTAATCAATTTCGAATTTCTTAGAATTTATTTCTATTTTCTGCTTTCTTTCCTCGTGGATTTGAGAAGTCTCTGTGAGGAGTCCAAAGAAGCTCCGTAGATTCGGAGTAGTTATCCTCATCACATTCATCCCTGCCTCAGGAAGGCTGAGACGTGCGGATAGGGATACAGAGTAGGTGGAGCAGCCACCTGTGAGAAGAATGACACGACATGATCACAGGATATCGGCGAGGTACACGGACGACTCCAATATCGCAGGGGATTCATCTTCTATTCAGATGGCTCTAAGAGAGCCTAGTGCTAAGAAGTGAAAGGTGACTATGGGCGATATGATGGATTTCTAGTACCAGACTGACATATGGGAGCGGGTGAAGCTTCCAGTGGGCCAGAGAGCGGTTGGATGCGGGTGGATCTTCAGGAGGATACAGCATAGATATAGGGCGAGGTTGGTAGCGAAGAGCTATGCTCAGAGAGAAGGGATCGGCTTCTCAGAGATATTCGCGCCGACGGTATAGCAGGTGTCTATTAGATCCGTGATTGGCGCTGTTTGGCCAATGTGATCTTGAGCTGGAAGGATAGATGTGAGGGAAAGTGAAGAGCAAATCTACATGAAGTAACCAGAGCGGTTCGAAGTTAAAGGGGCTGAGAAAATACTTTGCAAGAGGTCGTGGTTCGATCTGTCGCCTAGGCAGTGGTTTGATTCCTTCATGATGAGTTAGGAATTGATGACATATAAATCGCCAATTATGACATGTCTGAAATCAATGTACTGGAGACTCGGTTAAGTGAGACATTCATGATGAAGGATCGAGGAGGTTGCAAAGATGGTTCTCGGCATTGAGACTGAAGGAGGAGTAGGCTTTGGTAATCACAGGAGGAATACCTTGTGTGTAGGTATTAATCAAGGATGTGATGGGCCAAGTAAAGCTGGAGAGAGTTCCCTACGCGTCTCTCCTCAAGTTTTCCTTAGGACATGTCTCAAAACAGATGACGAAAAGCAGGATATCTCATGAGCCTTATTCGAATGCGGTTGGCAGTGTATGCCGTGGTCTGAATTAAACCAGTTATTTCGTAGGCTATCAGTGTTGTGAGCAAGTACCCCCGCAAGCAATATTGGGTAGCAGTGAGATGGTAAGAAGACTACGTTTTTTCCTTTTGAGAAGACAGGAACAAAGGTGGTTAGGCACGTGGACTCAGATCCCGCAAGCATGTTCACCTAGATCGTTCTTAGAAAGAAGTTCAAGTTCTGTGTAACTTCTCTGGGCTTGGCGCTGGTAGAAAAGAAGGACAGAGTGTGCACAAAAAGTTATGATGTGATGCAGAGATAAAAGAAGATGTTAAGGAGCTACACAGTTGAAGATTGAAGGCATGGTGGAGATTGTTGTCAGATGCCTTAAATCTGACTTATTTGGGTTGCTCAACCGATCGAGGGACTGGCTCGACCGGTCGAGGGAACTGCACGACCAGTCATGACACACTCGACTCAAAGTCCAGCGACTTGAGTTTTTTAGTGTCCGAGCTGCTCGACCGGTCGAGGGGATGGCTCGACCGGTCGAGGGGGTCCCTCGACTAGTCGAGGACTCGGCTCGACCAATCGAGGTTACATAAATTCAAGTCCAGATCTCGTGCGGACTGCGAAAATCTGAGGAAGTTTCGCAAGGGTGCGAAAAGGAAGTTTCCTAAACTATAAATAGGGGTCTCTAGGGCTATTCTAAAGTATTCTAAGGTTTCCTAAAGGGTTCTAGGGTTATCAAAGGGTGTAGCAAGGGTGATATTCGAGGTTGTTCGAATCGGGTAAGTTCTCTCTCTTTGTAATTTCTACTTTCATAGTGGAGATCAGTCACTTTGTACCGTAGTTTTTTTTCCAAAAGGATTTTCCACGTTAAATCTGTGTTCTCTTGTGTGTGTTTGGTGTCATTGGATTGTTATCCTAGATCTAGATCTATGTGATTCCACAGGCCAAAATCCCAACAGTGAGATTAGAAGTGATTAGCTAGGTGGGATGGGATTCATCTGGTCTCGTGCCAATTCCACTCCATGTTTGGGAAGAATGGAAAAGCTTGGAACTAGAGCCAATGGAATTGCATTAGGTTCCATCACAATTTCACTCAATATTAGCAAGTTGTGTAGGTCCCACCATGATGTGTGGGCTATATCCACCCATTTTTCGAGATTATTTTAGAGCATGGCCAAAAAAATCAGGTAAGTCTAAAGCTCAAGTGGACCCCACCATAAAAAGCAACGGGGATTGAATACTTACCGTTGAAAGCTTCTTTGGGCCCACATAAGTTTTGGATCTACCTCATTTTTAGGCCCATGCCATAAAATGAAGTTACAAAACAAATGAACGGTTTAAATATAACACGTGTGTTATTCTCAGTAATTTCAAATGACAGTGGGTATATCCATTCAATGTACTACCATATTACCAACAAAGCAAGCATGGCATTAATCTTATCCCATGGCAACTGGGGACAATCCTGCCCTGGGTAATAATTATGTTTTTTGAATCCCATCCCACCTAATCCCTTCGTATCCCACCGCCCAAACACGCCCTTATAGTGGCCATTAGTATGCATATGTACGTATCAATCTCTTACTTGTCCATGTGACCGACATAATCAATATATTATAAGATTTACTTTACTAAATTGTGGATGGATGGTATGAATAAAACATATATCAATATCATGGTGGGCCGACAGAGAACTGACTATTAACCACATGTATAGTGGCAGCGTCACTAGCCAAGCCAAGTCACCAAACAAGTTTCAAAGTAATCTGAGTCGGTGATGAGCGTGGCACCACGTCCTGCACGTGGCAACTTTTCAGGCGTCACCCAAGACGGTGTTTTTCCATATCATTTAAGGAGCATGACTTAAAAAATAAGAAGATTTATATCTAAGGTGGAACATGTTAAAGAAAACAGTGATGATTAAACGCCATAAGCAATATAAAAACGACCGTAATATTATTATTATTTTTGTCATCCAACCCGTTGATGAGGTCACATAAACTTGAATGATGGGAAAACAAATATAAGTTTTATCCAAAACTTTTGTAGCCCAACCACCACTGTTTCGTATATCAATGTCCACTTGATATATGGATCTTTTTCATTTTTAGGCTCATTCTCTAAAATAATGCGAAGAAAATGGATGGATGGTGTGGACATAAATACATACATGGCCCCTCCTCAAGGGCCGCACCTAATCCACTCCCCTTTGTTGGGGAAGCGGATTGGCTGGTATACCACACACCCCCGATCTAGCTGATGTGAGCACATGTATGGCAAAGACGAGCGCTGACGCTCGAGCTCCAACTTATACAAACGGTTCAAAGGGGATCAAAGTTACATGGCCTACAAAATGATGTATTTATTTTATCCATACTGTTTATCTATTTTGGTAGATCATTTTAGAATATGAAATTATAGAAGATTCATATCCAAAGCTTAAGCGGAGCACACTACATATAAGAGTGGGACAATACTATTAAAATATTAGTAAGACGCACCGCAAGGATTTATTCACCATCCAATCTGGTAATAAGGTAACACGTAACAAATATCACATGGATCCTAAACTTCTTTAACCCCTTAAATGTTTCAATGGTAGACATTCAATTCCGCACTGCTTATTGGATCTGTCCTATTCTCTGGGTCAAACCTTACAACAAGCTCGCCAGGATATAACACAAACCTCATGATGGGACCGACAGAACTTAGTGACGTCAGCACAGCAGCCAGATCGGTAGTTTGTGGTACACCAGCCAATCCGCTTCCCTCAACTGTTGTGCACGTGGCATTCTTTCAGCGCTTTAGCCCTTCGTTGCGAACGAAGCTCTACTTAAAACGACGCTATTGCCTCCTCTCTCTCTCTCTCGACTCATGGCTTTCCCACCTGCTCCGTCCGTACAAACAGAGACCTCCTCAACCGATGACCAGTCAGCAGACCACGACTTGAGCAAAGGCGTCAAGCACCTCGTCGACACTGCCCTGGACTTAAGGTCCGTCCCTCGCGAATTCATCTTGCCGGTCGCCCTCCGCCCCTTGACGTTGAGCGAGGCTTCGATACCGGTTGTTGACCTGTACGGTCTAGATGGACCGGTAGAGCTAAGGGCGCAGGTCGTTGAGGCCGTCCGGTCAGCCTGCGCTGAGTGGGGATTCTTTCAGGCAAGCCTTTTCTTTACCTTCCCTTCCATTTTCTTACCTTGCACACTTACATAATTTGGGTGACTTTACCTAACGTGTGGGGAAATGACTTAACACGCATGAAATCCACACCGTCCATCAGGTAGACTAGCCATTTTATAGCTTGGATCCCAAAAATCAATGTGCTTCAACATTCAACCAGTTTTCAGCTATACAACCACCACGAAATTCTCATGTATGGGCCTTATGGCCCACCTGAGTATTCAAATAGTGGAATCTTTTGGTAACTCTTTCATCCTCATGAGACAGACCAAATAAATGGATGCGATGGCATCATGATTTTTGGGTTATAGGGCGAAAATGAAGCATCGTACCTGATCTGATGAAAGTTACACCCACGAGGCGTTCGGTTCGGGAAGCGGATTGCGTGATGTGCCACACACCACCGACCTCAGTGGTGTGTTGACGTCACCAAGTTCCATGGCGCCACCATGATGTATGTGTTAGATCCACACTGTCCATCCATTTTACAAGATCATTATAGAGAGAATGGCTAAAAATGAGGAATATCGAAAGCTTAGTTGGGCCGCACCATAGAAAGCAGTTTTCACAATGACGTCCGCCGTTGAAAGTTTCCTAGGGCCCACCATGATGTTTATTTTTTATCCAACCAGTTCATAAGGTCACACGGACATGGATAAAAGGAGAGCTCAAATATCAACTTGATCCAAAACTTCTGTGGCCATAAGAAGTTTTCAATGGTAGATTTTCAATCCCCAAGGCTTTCTTAGTGTGGTCCAATTGAGCCTTGGATCTGGCATATTATTGGGACTGTGTCCTAAAACGTTCTCTCAAATTTGATGGACAGTATGGATATAACACGTACATTATGGTGGGGCCAACAGAATTTGGTGACGTCAACACACCATCGAGGTCGGCGGTGCGTCAACACACGATGATGTTGGGAGTCACTGATCTGTGATCCCTAACGTTGATATGGAGGTCAAGTATAAAATAATTACTCTGAACCGTTGTTTGTGATTGATGGAAGATGAAATAAACGGTTTGGATCATTGCATGGTGAGGCAGACAGGACAAGTAAATTGGGCAACTACGTGGCACACAAACCTTCTTTTCCTTTGGACGGTTGCTTGTCTGTCTACCATCTCTTTGTTCACGTGGCAATTCAATAGAGTGATCAAAGCCGTTAAGCTAGTAGGACTATTGCATTATCGTGCCCCGAGAAATTGTACTTATTGGAGAATCCTAGCCATCCAATTACAACAGCGAACAATATTGACCGTTGCTCATGTGTTTGGCTCAAAATGGTTCGATGGGGCACTATCGACTGATGGGAAAGATGGTTCGATGAGCCATTGATTTTGGGCTATGCCCCGTGATTCAGATGGCCCACTGGATCAACAGTTCTGATGCATTGCTGGGGGACTGCAAAAGGCCCATCAACTGGGTGAGGCCTGCATCTTATTTAACACTGAAGGGTGGAGCATCTGTCCATGGTTCATGGCTGGGCGAAAGCCATGGAGCATCTGTCCATGTGTACTTTCGCCCGTAGGTTGCATCTTGGCTGGACGAAAGCATGTCCAGATCTAGTCCACGAGACAGGAGATCAGCTCAGGCCAGCACGAGTTGGCTTGGTATATTTTGGGAAAAGATTAAATTCTGTTTGGATGATATTCTTTTTTTTTTAAGGGTTTGTTTAAATTTCTAGTTTTCTATAAAATGTAAAGATAATGAGATATTATTATTTTTTCCAATCGTTTGTTCAAACGTAGGTTATAATGCGTAAATTAAAAGTCAAATACACTTGTAAAGGAAATAAGTAATTAACTATAATCATTATATTTTTACATTATAAAATTATCATTTTTATAATAATTTGTGGGTGAAACAAAAAATTGTAACAAAATCATTATTGTAGTCAAATGCAAGTGATATCATTACATAATTACAAAAGTAAATAATTATCATTACTTATTTATCGTCATTTACCATTTAATTGGAAAACCAAATTGAACAGAAAGCCAAGGATAAGTCTAAAATGTTATTTATATTCTCTAGATTTGCCATTTTCTAATTAATGGAGTGTTTGCATAATGGTTTTTATATTTCTTGATCTAATAATTCTCTGGCTTTAAAAATAAACATGTTTGGTTAACTCTTTTTTGTTCATTTTAATTAACATTCTCCTTAAATTCCAATCCGGCCAACTTTTCCTCTTAAAACTTGCTTCAGATTTTAGTTAACAAATGGAAAAGTTGTGAAAATTAAATCGGATTTCTTACATTTTCCTAAGTTTCTCTAAAATATATATAACATCAACCAAATAAATTTAATTATTTTTAGAAAACACTAGGTCAACTCTAACATTTCTCAAGAAACATAAAAACCAGAACATGAACTCCCCATAAGCCAAACAAAGAATTATTGATAAATGTAAAAGCCAACGAAATTGTGTAAACCAAATATATTTTCTCTAAAAATTAAATAATTATTAAGTCAAGAAATATAAACATCAGCAGCCAAACACACCCGTGGTGTCACCCATCATGGATTCCTCCTTTTAAAGAATAACTTCATCAGATGATCCTAAACATACCATGCATGCATCATAAAACCCACAGTCGAGTCGACTCAAAAACTCAAATGAGTTTTCAGAAAACTCAATGATGAGCTTTTGCTGAAATTTCCCATATTATTTTACATTTTATAACCACAGTGAATGTATATTTGAGTTGAGTGGAGTTTTGTTTTTTTTGGGTTTTGACAAGTATTTGGTAGTTGAATTTAGTTCTTGTCGTAGTCTCGACCACACTGATTAAATAGAGATTTTCTCGAGTCTTGGTGAAGTGTAGTCGAGTTCTTCCAGAGTTTTTAAACTATCGAAAAATGGACAGCTATAAAATATAAGTCTAGATTTCAGGTGACTATGATCATTTGATTGTTACAATCTTTGCAATCTGGCCGAGGGAATATGGACCAAACCTAATGAAAATAACAGATTGATTGATTGAATAGTTATGTATTCATATGCAACTACTAGCTCTATACCTTGCTTTCCTGGGACATGACAATATTCATAATTATGAAATTGATTGTGATGAACAGATAGTTAACCATGGTATTAAGGCCTCTCTAATGGAGGAGATGATAAGTGCAGTAGAAGGCTTCTTCTCTCTTCCATGGGAAGAAAAGGTGAAGTATGCCTCTGACAATGTTATGAGCCCTGTACGATATGGCACGAGCTTGAACACGTCGGTGGCCCATGTGCGCCATTGGAGGGACTACTTACGCCACTACTGCCATCCAATTGAAAAGAACTTTCATCTATGGCCAGATAATCCCCCAAGTTACAGGTATAACACTCCCCTTTCTTATGGTTGGAAAGTCTCATTCATGGTTAACAAAACGCCGTGGAAATTCAGTTTATTTATCCTAAAACCAAAAAATTCAGAGAAAAAAGTTCTGATTGAATATGGTCTAGATCAGACACTCCCAAACACTCCACTTACCACTGTCTTACACAATGTACCACTGATTACTTGCTGCCAAACGACCTCTTAGGGGTTGTTTGGCACCATGGATTTGGGGGGATTTTAGGGGATTTCATATCTCCTGGTTGTTTGGCACCATAAAGTAATTGGGGGTTTCAAATCCCCTGGTGATGGATTATATCTAAAATACTTCCAAGACTGGTATGTGTTACATGTGTGTCACTAGACTATTAATCTATTGGGCAGATGACCCACCAACAATATCTCAAAACAATTATATTATCAATTACATCACTATAATTACTTTAATATGATGATCAGCGCGGTCCAAACATTGTCCATGTAAATCAATGGTTAAAACTTGTTGGGCTTCTTTTTTTTATTTTTTTTAACACACCCCCATTCACTCACACCTTAGTGGGATTTCACCACCCATGGATACTCAAACCCTCGACCGACTGTTGAAACTCCTGAGAGTCCACCGGAGCAAGAGCAAGGATCTATCCAAGACTTGGAATTTCATCGTTTTCAGACAAAGTACATATTTCAGTGGGCTTATTACAACAATTGTGTCAAACATTACATACGTTCACTAATTAGAGATATTAAAGTTGATTTAGTAACTAAGTTCAAACCCCTGTAGATATATCATGCATAACTACTTTTGGATTAAAGTTGATTCAAGGGTGCCAAACACAACAGCAGGATTTCAAATCCGGGGAGTTCTGAATCCAACGGGTTCCAAATCCATGTTCCCAAACAAGCCCTTATTATATTTGTGAATTACCTCCAAACTTTTGGTACATTGATTACAAAAAAGAAAGAAAGAAAGAAAAAGTATTGCCATTAAAATTTGTTGTGTTTTATATATAAGAAGGAATTTTATTTGTTGTGTTTACGCCATACAAAGTGAGATTCATCAAATAAACGGTCTGGATCATTGGTGACCCAGATTCAAGGATGAAGTCCCAAAGTATCCTATCCCAATACATTGAGATGTATTCAAAAAGCAAACCTCTCTACTCAATTTCGGGGTTTGCTTTTGCGGCTCCCAACAATTAAAACCCCTTCTTTTGCATCACATACTCACACAAACACATATTCTTCTAAATCTGGCAAAGGGAAGTAACGAAGGAATATACGAAGGCACTTTGGAGGCTGATTCTAGATTTAGCCGGGGCAGTTTCAGAAGGCCTTGGGCTTGAAAAAGACTACTTAGAGAAGTTTATGGGCCAAGGTTTCCAGCCAATTGCAAATAATTACTATCCCAAGTGTCCAGAGCCGCATCTCACGTTAGGCCTCGCAGCACATTCGGACCATGGATGTCTTACCATACTCATGGACAACGGCGTCGAAGGATTGCAGGTGAAGCACAACGACGAGTGGGTCCCAGTCCGGCACGTGCCAGGATCGTTCATTGTCAACCTCGGCGACACTATACAGGTATACCCATTGTTTTCTCAGAACAAGCCACGGATTTCGATTGAAAGGAGCTGTGTGGGGTCCACGGTGATGTATGTTTAAGATCCACTCCGTTCATCAGTTTTACCAGCTCATTTTAGGACACCCCAAAATTAGAAATGGATTGCATCATAGAAAAAGAGAGAGAGTGACGCTCACCATTGAGAGATTATTGGGCCTCCTGAAGTTTTAGATCATGAAGATATTTTATTTTATTAATTTTTACCTTCATCGTAGTAGGATTTACCTCATGAACGGGTTGGATCATATATTAACATCATGGTGGCCTAATACGAGCGTGTCTAACAAGTGGACCGGCTGATTTATGGGCCAGATAATCCATACGGTTGGGTACAAGTGATCACGGGTTGGACAGCCACAAATGTGTCAAGTGGCTGCGTTTACACATTATGATGTGTTCTTCCTGTTCAGATAATGTCGAATGGGAGGTATGAGAGCGTCGAACACCGGGCAGTGGTGAACGAGGAAAGAGCAAGGATCTCCGTTGCTGTTGGCAGTGGACCCGAGCTGGATGCAATCCTGGCCCCAGCTAGCCAACTTGTGGATGAAGATGGTGGGCCCAAGTACAAGCCTGTAGTATACAAAGACTACGTGAAGTACCAGCAAACCATTGTCACGAGGGGAAAGACTGCATTACAGATGGTCATGGCATGACCGTCCGATTAAGATGCTGACTATGATTATTAGATGGAATCATAAGACCATTTGAATGGAGTAGTTGCACTTGCACGTGCCCATCTGCGAAAGATAGATACAGGTGCGTGTGGTACACTTGTGTGAGATCTGAACCGTTCATCAAGTGGGCCTATTGGTGAATTGACCCCTGAGACAAAACCAGGCTGCTCCAGCCATCAGGCAGGCCTAAGCTGTTACAAAACAAGTGGATGTTACCAGATAAACCAGTAGTACGCATCTAACATTTATGTGCTGGCCACCTGATAAGGAAACGGAACTGATCTCTTCGCCAGGGTAAATTGAAAAGGTGGCCCACCTGATAAACATCCTGGATCTTGCACGTGGGTTTTACCTTAGTATTACGAAAAGGTAATTATAAATAAGTAAACACAATGCATTATAATTACATTGACTATTCCATCATATGAGCCCACCTTGGATGTGGACTATCCATCATGTAGGGCCACCTTTGATGTGGACCATCCATCATGAGGGGCCCACCTTTAATTTGAACTGTCCTCATGGCCCACCTTCATTGTGTACTACTCATCATGTGAGGCGCACCCTGTCGTTTGTTTGTGCTGGTAAGGTTTACATGGTTACACAACCAGGGATGGAATACCATGTCACGTGCACAGCACTCTTTACCAGCCCTAATAATGAGCAGGAGATATTTTTGTGTACTGGAGCCCATTGATGAAATGCTGTACCTCATGCATCAAATGATTCCCAGGCCTGTAAATGGATGTCCATGTAGAATATCGGTAAAAAATAAAAATAAAAATAAAAAAATGTTACTCGGCCCAACGGTTATGATGGTCTGATCAGTCCGAAATTTGGGGCATGGTTATCCAAGCTGTCCTGGACCTCCTGGTTGTATCACCTGCCACGTGTATGGTTTAAAGGTGGGACACAATTGCTGTAATAGTTACACCATGATGTATTAAAATGGCAAACGTGTGTGGTTTTATCCATCCATTTAGGTGGGCCCAACTTTATAAATGTCCAAATTTGATGTTGCCCTGACCCGACTGACCCAAACTCCCTACTCGAGACCATGGTCCAAAGACCCAACAGGTACTTGAGCCCGACGAGATTTAGGTCCAGGTCCAATACAAAGAGACCTGAAACCCCATCAGAGCCTGATAAGGGCGGGTCCAGCAGGTCCAACCGGTTAACAGCCCACTCATGACCTCATCCAATCCAAAATAGATTTCTCGTTGCATAGTTTGTTTAAAACAAACTTCTTGCTGCGTAGTTTTCCAAAACAAACTTCATAGCGTCAAAATACACTTTTTCAGGACGATTTCAGAATTCTTCACTTCAAATCTTCGATTCTCTTCATTCCTCACTTGGTTTTCTTAGATCTTTAACATGTAAATTCTTCAATCCTGGTCTCCTAAGATCTACCCCTTGCTTGGTGATTTTTGAGCATCAAATTCTTATTTTTTAGCACCATTTTTCAATCCAAGCTCTTAAATTCACCTTGCAACACATACATGAGTAAAATAAAATATTAAAATGATTTATGTTTATAAAACCAAGATATAAATGGAAAAAATTATGCAATATTTGAGTCTCAACACACCCCCCAACCAGCATTTTGCTAGTCCCGAGCAAAATAAGCGAAGAAAAATAAAAATAAAAATAAAAATTAATTTTAAAAATAAAATTAAAATGAAAAAAATTCTAACTACACCACTTTTACAGGTAATCTCGATTACATTTAGCATATGCAACAAGCCTTTAAACCCCTAGGTTTCCCCTAGTGGACGAGTTATAGTCTCGTGAGAGTTTTCAGAAATGTTACCCACAAACATTGAAAACATAAAAAATAATTCAACACTCAGAAATTTATACAATTATACCTTCATTCATCATATGAATTCCAAAGTAAAATAATACTTACCATAAGTTTGAAGTTAATTAGAATCTCAATTTCCTAATCCATTACATCCTTGAGTTCAGAAACCTAATCAAAATTTAGAATAGTTATGATCCAATATACTTAGGTGCTCCATGACACTAGTCTAACTTTGAGAAATATGCATATTTCCTATCCTAACTCCTTTCACTCATCCTAAGAATATGAAATCTCTAATTATCTCATTTTCTTCATGTCATTTCTTCTTTTATCATCATATCCTCATTATTATAGACCACCCTTAGATGAAGATTCCCACCGAGTTTGCTTCATAACCTAAGGTATCGTACTTGTAATGGTAATAGTAATGGATACTTAAGTATCCTTATTCCGAATTACTGACACGATTGTTATGGTCATTGCATTCATGCTCTATATTAAAATTTCTTTTTTCCATCATTTTTTTTCTTCAATATTCTCTCTTTTAAGCATATATCAATGGTACTAGTTCATTCAACCTTCTTTGAATTAAAATTTGTTATTCTAGTTCACATATCATATTCCTCACTTAGTTAGCTAGGGTGTATTGTGAATTCAGTACATCAAATTACAACTCACTTTAAACTAGTGATTAGATAATTGAACTCAAGTTTATTATTTTCAGTTATCAGAATTCTGACTACTATTGACCTAAACTAAGTATTAACTTTGCCTTTGGAATTCGCATAATATCATGTTCACGTTCTTGTATATATTATTTTGAAAATGTTGAAAAAAATTTCTCATAAACCTAAAAAAATAAACTTAAACCTAACTAAAACCTAAAAATAATAAAAATAATAATAAAATAAACTAAAACCTAAAAAAAAAACTTCACATGGATGACTATCCACACCCCCCAACCTAAAATCTACATTGTCCCCAATGTAATGATAATGTAATGTAGAGAACAATAAAAATAAAAGAAATGGAGGATAGTACATGCCATGAAAAACTCACCTGCTATGTGACACTAAAAAAATTGAATATGATACAAATCCTAAACAAATGCTCCATCAGACTAGGAGCATCATTCTGAATATTCTGGCTCATGAAGAGGGAATGACTCCTCTCCCAAATGAAAGTTTTCCACATAAGGCTTCAATATCTGACCATTAACCTTGTACACATTGTCATTACGTGGATTCTCAATTTCAACAGCCCCATGAGTATAAACATTCTTCACAATGAAGGGGTCTGTCCATCTTGATCTTAACTTTCCAGGAAAGAACTGGAGACGGGAATTTTACAATAGGACCTTTTGCTGAGGTTCAAAATTCTTCCTCGGGATATTTTTGTTATGAAAAACTTTGGTCCTCTCTTTATAGATTTTAGAATTTTCATAGGAGTCTCTTCTCAGCTCCTCTAATTCATTCAACTCTAATTTTCTTTGTTTATTTGCTTGATACATATCAAAGTTTAATTTCTTTATTGCCTAGTGGGCTCTATGTTTCAATTCCACAGGCAAGTGGCAAGCCTTCGCATACACCAATCTGTATGGAGACATTCCAATCGGGGTCTTATAAGCAGTCCTATAAGCCCATAAAGCGTCGGATAGTCTAAGGGACCAATCCTTCCTATCTGGCCTTATAGTTTTCTCTAAAATGTGTTTGATTTCCCGATTAGAAATCTTAGCTTACCCACTCGTTTGTAGGTGGTGTGGGGTGCTCACTTTATGCTTGATGTTATATTTCTTTATTAAAGCCTCAAATGTCCTATTGCAAAAGTGAGACCCGCCATCACTAATGATGGCCTTTGGAGTTCCAAATCTAGTAAAAATATTTTCCTTAAGGAATCGTATGACCACTTTGTTGTCATTGGTCCTACTTGGAACTGCCTCAATCCACTTTAAAACATAGTCCACACCAACCAATATATAAAGAAATCCAAAAGAAGATGAAAATGAGCCCATAGAATCAATACCCCAACAATCAAAAATCTCCAATGGTAAAATTGGGGATAAAGGCATCATGTTGCGCCAAGACACTCTTCCCAACCTTTGACATCTATCACAAGCAACACAGAAAGTATGGGTGTCTTTAAACATGGTGGGCCAGTAAAAACCATACTGTAGGATTTTTGCAGTGGTTTTCTTAGCAGAAAAATGGCTACCACATGCTTCCATCTGACAAAAGAAAATAACACTCTGAACTTCATCCTCTAGGACACAACGTCTAAAAATCTGATCAGTCCCATATTTATATAAATACGGGTCATCCCAGAAGAAGTTCCTAACATCGGTTTCAAAACGCTTCTTATCTTGTGACTTTTAATGATATGGCATTTTTCCTATTTCAAAATAGCTCACTATATCCGCATACCAAGACAATTTGAATATCGCAAATAATTGTTCATCAGGAAAAGTATCCTGGATATGCATCTCCTCAGTGGAATCATCTAACACCAATCTAGAAAGGTGATCGGCCACTACATTTTCTACTCATTTCTTATCTTTTATCTCTAAGTTAAATTCTTGGAGTAGGAGGATCCACCTCAAAAGTCTCGACTTTGCATCCTTCTTAGATAGCAAATATTTCAAAGCTGAGTGATCCATGAAAATGACTACTTTGGATCCCAACAAGTAGGACTTAAACTTATCCAAAGCAAAAACTACTGCAAGTAACTCTTTTTCAGTTGTTGAGTAGTTCACTTGGGCTGAGTTTAGAGTTCTACTCGCATAATGAATAACGTAGGGTCGTTTATCCCTTTGGCCCAAAACAGCCCCTATGGCATAATCACTTGCATCGCACATTAGTTCAAAAGGAAGTGTCCAATCTGGTAGACGCATGATAGGTGCAGTGATAAGGGATGATTTAATTTTATTAAAAGCACTTGCACACTAATCTGTTCACTTAAATGGAACATCCTTTTTAATAAGATTAGTCAAGGGTCTAGTAATGACACAAAAGTCCTTGATGAATCTTCTATAAAAACCAGCATGCCCTATAAGTGATCTAATATCTCTAACAGTTTGGGGGATAGGTAGATTAGTTATAATGTCGAGTTTTGAGCGATCTACCTCGATTCCATTTTTGGAGATAACATGGCCCAAAACAATTCCCTTTTGAACCATGAAATGACATTTCTCCCAATTTAAAACAAGGTATTTCTCTTCACACCTAAACAAGACAAGAGATAAATCGTTGAGGCATTCCTCAAAACTACTCCCAAATACAGAAAAGTCGTCCATAAAAATCTCAAGAAACTTCTCAATCATATTTGAAAAAATACTTAACATATACCATTGGAAAGTTGCTGGGGCGTTACACAATCCAGAAGGCATCCGTTTGAAAGCAAACGTGTCAAATGGACAAGTGAACGTGGTTTTCTCTTGGTCTTCTAGGGCTATCTCTATTTGGTTATATTTGGAATATCCATTAAGAAAACTATAGAAGGAGTGACCTGCTACCCTCTCTAAAACTTGATCAATGAATGATAGAGGGAAATGGTCTTTCTTTGTGACCTGGTTCAATTTTCTATAGTCAATGCAAACACGTCAACCAGTGGTGACACGTGTTGGTATGAGTTCATTATTAGAATTCTGCACAATAATTATTCCAGATTTCTTTGGGACTACTTGAGTTGGACTCACCCAAACACTATCAAATATTGGGTAGATGATTCCCAAATCCAATAATTTGATCACCTCATTTTTTACAACTTCCATCATGTTTGGATTGAGACGCCTTTGAGGTTGTCTAATTGGTTTGGCGTCATCATCGAGGTGGATCCGATGGGTGCATATGGAAGGGCTTATACCCTTGATGTCAAAAATGGTCCAGCCCAAGGCTCTTTTGTGGTCCCTTAGAACTTTCAACAATTTAATTTCTTGATCCTTGTCTAAAAATGAAGAGATCACCACAGGATAAGTTTTATTTTCACCTAAGTATACATACTTAAGCTCATTTGGTAGTGGTTTTAAATCAAGCTTTGGAACATTGGTTGGTGATAGCAGAGGTCGCAAGTCCTCGATAAATAGGATTTGAGTACGCGGTCTCCATTGGTACATACCAATGTCCTAGGTGGTAGTGCTCTCATTATCATCAGAAATTTCAGCAAACACTTTTTTTAAATCATAATTTTTCAAGTCCCCAATTACTTGAATCAATTCCTCAATTAGACTAGGTTTCAATTCCTCTTCTTCTATCAAGCAGTCCATGAAATTCAGCTCATGGATCTCATTATTATCAATGGGCTGCTTACATAGATTGAAAATATTTAGCTCTAGAGTCATGTTACTAAAAGACAAGTTTATCATTCTATTCTTGCAATTTATGATTGCATTTGAAGTTGCTAGAATTAGGCGGCCTAAAATGATGGGAACTCGAGCACTAGCATTTACACATGGTTCAGTGTCTATTACAATAAAATTCACGGGGAAGTAGAATTTCTCCACTTGGACTAGCACGTCCTCTAAAATTTCACTTGGTACCTTATTAGAGCGGTCAGCGAGTTGGAGTGTAATCGTGGTTGGTTTAAGCTCGCCTAACCTCATTTGTTTGTAAACTAAATAAGGTACTAAGTTGACACTTTCACCCAAATCTAGCAAAGCATGCTCAATTTGAAAATTCTCAATAATATAAGGAATAGTGGGACTTCCCGGGTCTTTGTATTTGGGTACAGCTCTTTGTTGAATAATAGCGCTCACTTTCTCAGTAAAGAAGGCCTTTTATGCACATTTAATTTCCTCTTTACAGTGCACAAGTCCTTAAGATATTTAGCATATAATGGAATTTGTCTAATGGCATCAAGCAGAGGAATATTGACAGTAACCTTTTGGAGCACATCCAACACCTCTTGATATTTCATGGGGACAGTTGGATTCCGAAGTCTAGATGGGAACGGAACTGGAGGCTCATATGACTTAGTCTCTTTATCCTTTTGCTGTTGCGGCTCTTGAACCATAGCCGGTTCATCATTTTCTTGAGACAGTGACTCATCCTCCGGTATTTCTACTGATTGCATTATCTTGTTATCAACATCTTTTCCACTTCTTAAGGTAATGATGGTCTTAGCTTGTTCATGATGTAACTCACTTGGATTTAAGTCTCCAATGAAATGTGTGTTTCTAGGGTTTGGCACGGGTTGAGAAGGAAGGGTGCCTTTTTTCCTAGCATTTAGTTGAGTCTTAATCTTAGCCACAGCTGTCTTTAATTCTTGATTTGATTGGATTAGAGACTGATTCATTTGAACTTAAGAGTTCATGAATGTGGTCAATGCATCTTCCACAAATGATCGCTTTGGTGGGGGCACATATGGTGCATTGTTAGGTGCCTCAAAGAAGTTATTTTGTGGAGGCATTTGAGGTGCATTGGGCGCATTAATTTGTGGTTTATTCCTCCAACTAAGATTAGTATGGTTACGCCAATTTGGATTGTACGTGTTTCCCATTGGTTGCATAACTGACCTTTGGTAATTATTTATAGCATTTGCTTGATCATGCTCATGCGTGATATTTTGTACAACTGAGATTATTGGACAATCATTTGTGTCATGGTCTGTACCACCACAAATGATACAAAAATTATCTAAAGAAGTATTTGCTTTAACCATATCAACCTTCCTAATTTCCAAGGCTTCGACCTTTCTACCCAATGTAGCGAATTTTGCATTAAGTTCGTCTTCCTCTCTTAAGACATACATTCCTGCTCTCTCTCTAGGAATGGGTCTAGTTTGGTCTGATTTAGCAGAGACATCTCATGTCTGCATATTCTCTGCTAACATATCTAGAAAATTCCAAACCTCATTATGATCTTTGTCAAGAAAGGTTCCACCACACATCATCTCTATGAACTGACAAGTATCCATAGTGATCCCCTTTCGGAAAACATCAATCACGTGCCATGGTTCATAACCATGATGTGGACAAGTAATTAGAATGTCTTTGAAGCGCTTCCAAGCTTGAAAAAATAGTTCATTCTCTTTTTGGGATAATGACATGATTTCTTGTTTTAGTGCATTTATTTTGTGCTCGGGAAAGAATTTTTTCAAAAACTCTCTACTTAAGGCTTGCCATGAAGTGATGGTATTAGGTCTTAGAGAGTTGAGTCATGCATTGGCCCGATCCTTTAGAGAAAATGAGAATAACCTAAGCTTAAGTACATCCCTATTGCCATTGTTTACTTGTAACGTTGCAATTACTTCCTTAAAGTCCTTGAGGTGCAAGTAGGGGCTTTCAGAATCTAAGCCATGAAATTTAGGAATTAATTGAATCACACCTGGTTTAAAATCAATGTTCCCTATGTGAGCAGGGAACACTATGCAAGATGGTAAAGTTTATCTTTCAGGGTGTAGATGTTCATGTAAAGTCCTCCCTCCACTAGTTATTTGATGGCCACTTATTGCTATTCAATCCAGCATAATGTCACATGTGTTAACTAATGGTTCGTATTTAGTCAAATGTGTACGATGAGGATGGTGGTGGCATGCTATAGTCATACTTGACTCAAATTTGATTGAATGGTTGCAACTCCAAGCTTCAAATCAATCATAGTTTCGAACCTAAGACTATTAACAAAACTATCCAACTACCAATATTACATCGACCAAGCAATTTAGAAAGAGAGGTTTATTCCTTCTAAATGGATTCCTTTCGCCTTGAGTTAAGAACTTTTCTCTTGACAGAGACAGTATACCTTACGTTTCTCAATGATATAATAATGAAATGAAATAATTAAAAATTAAAGGTATAATTATCGATTTTATTGATTTATAATGAAGCTTAGTACAATTAGTGAGGAAACAAAATAAGCAAAGATAAATAAAAGATAAATATTTGCAATCTTCTGTATGAATAAATAATAGAAGTGGATAGTCAACAGGATGTAATCAGGGATTTGACGACGGTACGTCGTAGATATTTACATCCAAGTGAAATACCTAAAAGGTAGAACTAAGATAAGATAAGTAGTGTTGCACAGTGTAAAGGAATTATGTTTTGCTGGGGGCCCAGGCTCTTCATCAAGTGTGTGTTGTTTATATAAATTAGAAATGCCGGTGCTCATGCATAAGTTTCTATCTTAAACGTAGCGAATCATATCATTGTACAGAAGGATAACAAATAGTGAATTTATCTTATCGCATGCCACGTGTATGGTTATAAATTAAGGAATTTTCTCCCATCAATTACACACCATAGAACATGTTTCTTTGAAAGTATATATACACGTCCAATCCAATCATCTTTGAAAATATATACACACATTCAATCCAATCCAAATACGAAAAAAAAACAAAAAACAATTACACGCAATCAACATCAACCGTAAAAAAGACAAAACGGCAATACCTGAAATAACCGTTTCAAAAGCAAACAGAATCCAAGCCCTCAAAGGGCCTGAGAAGTCTTACCAATCTGCATCTCCGTACTAACTACATTATTCCCCTGCAACTCTTGCCCCATCGGAATCCCAGCCGTCGGATATCCCGGAATCATGCCGGGATTCCTCGCAGTTGCATAGTATACCTGTTGCATCATGCCGTCCGCTCCCATCACGCCCGTCGGAATATCGTAAGCCTCCACTGCCGCAACTGGCCGCATATCCCCAGGCCGCGCAACCGGAACTCCTCCACCAAACACCTGGCCTGGAACTTGATGTCGGAAACCTACTGGTATCTGACCCATAGTCGGTGCTGGAATCTGACCCATGGTCGGTTGTGGAATCTGACCCACTGCAGACGCTGGCGGTGCAACTCTCTGCACATACGGTACCTGCATTGGAACAGGTCGGACGGGGAGGTTTCCGGCCTGGATATAGTACACTGGGACCTGATGTACAGTGGGCCCAGGTAATTGAGATTCAGGCAAGTAATGCCAGAGGTGATTACCGCCAACCCCAGCTGGCCCAACTGGCTGAGGAATGGACGGTTCTCTTTCAATCTGGGTATCTCTCATTTCACTTGGTGTTTGGATTCCGGGTTTGGTCTTGACCAGCGGAAGATCGGGAATGGCGGATGATGTCGAACAATATGGTGATGATGCTGGTGGGGCTGGCGAGCCAGGGTCTGATAAAACTGATAAATTTTCAGAGAGAATTGCACGAGCTTTCGATTTCATCTCATCTGAATTATCAAGGCCAAAGAGATAGTCTGGGACTTCAGACATGATGGAAGAGACTTCCGACCGGCCACGTTCCAATCCACCATTGAGTGCGTCGAGGAACCAGTGCTCGCGCTTCAATGATCCATCTAAGATGGAGCTGATGCTGCTAGTGGGCGATCGCAATGGGAATAGAAAGATGCGGAGGCGGGCAGTTTTCAAATTGGATCCATTGGTCTGTGCAAGGAGGCGATCGTACTCTTCCATCATGATTTCAACGTCTTCATCGGTGGTGACGGAGATAAGGGAGTCAAGATCTTCATTGGGGAGCTGGTATTTGAGGGTAATGTCAGGGGTGTTGGAGAGTTTGGAGAGCTTGGAGAGGAGGGCTGTGAAAGTGGTGGAGCGATGGACGGATACCATGCGGGTGTCACCACCAACATAGCGGAGCTGGTTATCATGGGGACGAGGGAGGATGCGGCCGCCAAAGCTACACATGAAGCGGATGCGGGATGGTGGAGCATCGTCCGGGTGCCATCGGTGATGATCTGAGCGAGGGGATGAGGTGACGGAGCCCGGTGCAGTGTCTAGTTCAGATGGGTGGTGGGAGGACATTGTTGGTGGGAGAGGGAAATCTGACACACGAGTTGCCTGAGAGAATTGGGTCAGATTCCGATTAGTAGGATGTTGGTGCCTCTCAACAACTCAAAAAACGAATGTTCGTAGATGAGCATTTGTAAAAGTGGTTTATATGCCCGACACCAATTTCTGTACAGTAGATCCGGATTTCAACTCTGAAAGTGGGATTGGTTCGGTAATCCAGTTGGGACAAGTCACGCAAAAGACCAATGGTCAGGATTACTTAAAAATTTTCCCCAGTTGTCAGAAATGAAAATGGACGACGCAGATCGGGTGTCATATAAATCCTCTACAATGTGATTGAAAATATCAAATCGAAATACTATATCATGATCAATCGAATAATGCTGCTTTTTCTTCTTTCTTTTTGTTTTTTGTTCCTGCAGGGCCACTTACAAGTTACAACCACCATCTAACGATCCAAAACCCATTTATGGATGGGCTATGTCTGAAAGGCCAGGCCAGGCCCATTACCAGCCTTAGTTGAGCCAGCTCATGTTAGGACGTGGGCCCGGAGCTGATTACTTGCGTCCCGCCTCACCCAAGACAGTGCGGCTCTTACCGTGCGGTCCACCCAAGACATTTGCAGCAATAAAGAAAAATTGAGGGCGCACTTGTTGGATGGAGTGGATGTCACACACGTAACACGGTGGCACCCACATGATTTCGGCTGTTGTACCTGCCGCGGACAACAGGTATTCGTGGGAAACAGAGGGAGGTGGTGTTGGGTTATGTGGGGCCCACCGTGATGTAAGAGTCTTATCCACGCCGTCCATCTGTTTTTTCAGCTTATTTAAGTGAATGAGCCCAAACATCAAAAGTCAAGTGGACCACACCACAGGAAACAGTGGTGATTGAAAGCCTACCACAAACAACTCTTGTGAGTCACAAAAGGTTTGGATCAAGCTGATATTTGTCATACCCCTTCATCCAGGCTTGTGTGTCCTTATCAACAGGTTGTAAGGCTAATAAACATTACAGTGGGCCCTAAAAAGGTTTCAACGGTGGGGTTATTATCCCCACTGTTTTCTGTGGTGTGGTCCACTTGAGCTTTGGATCTGCTTCATTTTTTAGCTCACGCACTACAATGAGCTGGCAAAAATTATTGATGGCGTGGATATAAAACATTTACATCACGGTGGGCCCCACAGAGCCCGACACCACCAAAATCCTAGTAGAGTCCACCAGCGGACCTTCCGGTCGCGTACGATCCGTTAATTTGGTCCGTTCCAGTGGTGGGCTGCACTATGATTTATCGCGTATGAAAAACACACTGACCTGACCATCCTAACCATCCAATCGGTGCCCATCAAGGTGACGGATGAAAAGAAGATGATCCTCGTGGGAAAGATCGTCCTATCCGCGTCATTGTGATGCCATGATCCATCCGCAGCGGGGCCAAGATTTTTAGGGTCCGGATCCACGTGCATGAATGCGACGGATGAATAGTCGTCCACCCTCGAGTTAAAGGGAGCGGATTAGGTGTTACCCTGACTGTGTGGAGCCTACTTTGATGTATTTCTTGTATATCCACGCCGTTCATCTGTTTTTCCATCGCATTAAACTGCAATCCCAAACCTTAAGCAGATCCAAATATCAGGTGGGCCACACCACTAGAAAAAGTAGTGAGTGACCATTAAAAGCTTTTGTGGGTCACGAAAGTTTTTGGATCAAGCTGATCTCTATATTTTATCTTCATCCGGGTCTGGTTGGCAAATAAACATTATGAAAACCATACGGTGGGCCCTAACAAGATTTTAATGGTGGGACGTTCAATCACCACTATTTCTCGTGCAGTGCTCTACTTGAGATTTAGATCTACTTAATTGTTTGAAGTACTCTTAAAATGGGCTGAGAAAACTGATGGGCGGTTTTGATATACACTACATCATCAAGGTGGGCCCACGGAAAGGGTTAACATTACCCTGATGACACCTAATCCACTCCCGTGTTAAAAAGAAGGGTCAAGGACGTGGATTGGCTACAAACGACGCCTGTCCCGAGCTCGGCACAGGATAGAGCTCTGAGGGGGCCACGTGATGCATGCGTTTTATCTAAAAATGAAGCAGATCAAAATCTCAGGTGGACCACACCGAAAGAAACAGTGGTGATTGAACGCCCACTATTAAAAACTTCTAGCAGCCACCGGGATGTTTGTTTTCCATCCAACCTGTTGATAAGGTCACGCAGACGTAGATGAAAGGAAACCTAAATATCAGCCTAGTCCAAAACTATTGTGGTCCACAACCATTCAATCACCACTGTTTCTTTCGGTGTGGTCCATCTGAGACTTGGATCTGCTTCATTTTTCGATCCATACCATAAAATAAGCTGAAAAAACGGATGGACGGTGTGGATATACAATATATATATACATCAATGTCGGTCCCACGGTCACGGCCTGTTCGAAATCGCTCCGGTGTATCCATCACCACCATTTAGGAAATGGATACGCCAGTCTCTCTCGCTAGAGAAAGGGAAGTTGTGTGATACTCTGCAGATTATGACACTTGATACGCATGCACTCAGAATTTGTACACGTGGCATGCGATGACTCAAACAAAACCGACTAAATTGTGGAAACTAATGTCTCACAAAATCAGATTGGTTTAGTAATCCTAATCTGTGATTTCGTGGATAATTCGTTGAAATAGAACCATTGGATATTTCTCATTTCTTACCGTACAATAAATGTCCAACAATCCGATGGTCAGATAATCAAATAAACATAATTTTTGGTTCATGGTATATATAAACTAGTACCAATGATTTGGACGATTTAATTTGAATTACTTGTATGCCACTTCAGCAATTACTAAGTAATTGCGAAGCCCCTGAGTATCATCTCTTCCCCTCTGACAGAGTATCAAAGCTAATCCATAAAACTCAACAATCCACCAAAAAAATCCCAATAATCTCAGCAAAAATAGCAAATTTAAATGAAACCCATCACGAAAGCGATCAGATATCATGAAATCTCAACCAGCCATCTAAGCAAAAACCCAAAAATATAAGAAAATTGATAATAATAGAAGGATATTTTGTTAGAAAATGACGGAAAATATATGAATTCTCAAACTAGATAGTAAGCAATACATGTGAGTTTGTTACTCACTTGGAATGAAATGGATCGTAGATTGCTGCTTTCGAGATTTCCAGAGGAGAATTTCAGAGAAATGGCTTCAATTTCCTATGAAAACAAGGAAGATGAGAGAGAGACAGAGAGGTTCAATTGGAAATGGTTGTGAGGAATTATACGATGCTCGACCCGAGGACATAAGTACTATACTCGGGTCTTCGGTTTGTACAAGTGGACTTATTTTCTATAAATCTAAACCATTGGTTTGGACCACACCGTGGATGGACCATAACCCGAAAATATTATCTATGGTAGAATTATAGACGTTCATTTTGGGGTCTAACAGATCAGCGGTATAGATACTGTGCTGTAGGTTTCGTTTGTTCAAGATGAAAACCATAGTATATTGTGCAGATCCTCGGGCCAAGGGTCATTTAGAGGGTTTACCTTTTTAGGGGAGGAGGTTAGATGGCCGGCTGTATGATGCTGAGAGGTGGGTCCCACGTTGCTTATTTCATGGTGCGCTTAGCCGTAGCCACGACGATTTTTTCGGCACGAGGCGCAGTGGTGCGCACGCGCTCTATTTTCGGGTCACGTGTGTCATCATTTCGAGAAATGAAATTTGTGCTGTCGCTCGGTTCATGCAGTAACATCCAGGCGTACACGTGGCAGACATTGGTTACAATCTTGACCGTCCAAATTGCAGGTTCTTTGATGGATGGAACTGGCACAGACATCAAACTGATTGGGTGGTCCAGATATTTGGACGCAGATTGCGTCCTAACCCTGCCCGTCTCCGGCTGGGAACGGGCAGCAGCTTTGAGTGGCCACCGTGATGTATGAGTCTTATCCATACCGTCCATCCATTTTTACGTATAATTTCAGTATGTCAACCCAAAAATGAGGCAAATCAAAGGCTCAAGTGGACTACAAAATGGGGATTAAACTCTTACCGTTGAAAACTTCTTGGGACCACAGAAGTTTCGGATGGAGATGATATTTGTGTTTTCTCTTCTGTCAGTTCTACGTAACTTTATGAATAGATTGGATGGAAAATAAACATCACGGTGGGCTCTAGAAAAGTTTCAACGGTTAGAATCATTATCACTGCTGCCTTCTATGAATGGACGGTGTGGATAAGCCCCATACATCACGGTGGCCACTCAAAGCTGCTGCCCGTTCCCGGCTGGAGACAGGCGAGGGTAGGACGCAATCCATCTTTCGATTGATTAGCATTATATGGACGGTGAGAAAAAATCATTTTAAAAAAACTCTCGTTGACTGGGAGCTAACGGCTGTCTGGTTATTGTGATTTTCGGTTATGAAGATTCATAGTGTGGTCCACCAGCTGGATGGTTTGGATTGACTGGATGTTAGCCATGTGTCTGGTGGACGTGCACATGAATATGGTGGACAAGATCCAAGGATATGATCATCAAATAAAGCAGATTTTTTTTTTTTTTTTTTTATGAGCGGTCTATCAACATTGGGAACCAAAAAAAAAAAAATGGTCTGGATTGCTGACCCACGGGCCCATCTGTTGGAGTACAAAACCCGCATATTATAGGGAGAGTTCGGTCGTGTATTATATTACTCTTCTTAAAGGGTGAACAATATCTATATATGATCTTCCACCCGAATATATGCACTGCACTAAAGGTTTTTCATTTTGTGCAAATGGGGCCCTCGGTTTAGTGATCCAGGCCACTAGTCTGATGGGTCCCTCGGTGGTTCGACCATTCCCTAAAAATTTCCAAATTTAGAAGATGAGAACCGTCAATCTTGGATATTTTCTCAGCTCGATATGGACCGTTGCTTCGTAATTGAGATTTTAGATAATGACCCATCAATGGTGGGGGCCAATAGATAAGTGATCTGTGGGCCTGACTTGTATAAACGGTGCGCCCGATCATACCGTTCATGACCTTTGTCAGGGTCTGTAATTCCAGCTTAATGAGACAGGTTTTCAAGGATTTTTTTTATTTTTTTTCCTTCAACTATTGCAATTGGGGCCCCACGCTACGGCCATCAAGATTTAAGGCCACTTGTCTATTGCCGACAGTGGATGCGTACCGAAAAGATCTCCTTTACACAACAATTATAACCTTTTAACAAGTGGCCTGTCAATAGACGGTTAAGAAGAAAAACAAAGCAACGGTCCACATTCAACTGAAAAGAGTTCAAAGATTGCTACTAGGATTTTCAAGCCTACGTGACTTTTAAGACATGATCGGTCCATGGTTAGGTGCAGCAATCCATCGATCTGGATTATCAGAACATGTGGACCCGACCTTATGTTGCATTTTTTCTGTGCGACCCCAACACTAGGGTCCTGTGTATGCATTGTGTATGCCATCCATCTGTTTTTTTCTACGCATGCATAGATGTGATGAGGAACAATTCAACGTATGCGTAGTCATTGCCAGTGTGACTGTAATGATGATAATTGGCATACTCTGCACTTTCACACATGTGCATCATGTTACAAAGTGGTCACTCCCTTACAACTTTATACGACCCGTTGCGAGATGGTGCGATCGCAGTGCGAGTGGGCTACTATGAGCGTAGGTACGATGGGTTTAAAATGAATCAAGGTTTTAAAGGCGACTGAGAACGGTCAGATTATTAATCCGAAACGGTCAATCATTTTTTAAACGGCTAGCAACCTTTAAACCCTCAATTGTCCAAAAACGCATGGGCCATGATGATCCAACGTTCAAATCTTTCGATCCAACGGCTAAAAACAGCTCAAATTAATGATCAACAGTTAAAAACATATTTCAAACGTTCTGAACCATTGATGGCCACCTAGTAACAATCTGCTCTTTATTGCCTATGTAAACTGAACCATTCCAATCTAAATCCCATCAACTTAAACACACATCTCTCCCCTTCCATCAAATTCTTCAGATAGCATCCCCTTCGTAGAATATTATAAATACATCTACGGTTTGATTCTGTCAGAAAATTTCATGCGTTGAATTGTTCCTAAGTAGACCCTTTATGATTGATGCATATCGAATCCAGATAGGCTTGTCTTATCCTATAAGTAATTCGCATATAACCCATCAACCATTGATAATGGGGCAAATCACACTTTAAGGACAACATATATTTTACGTGATTCAGCCTAGTAAAACCAAATAATTAAACCTTATTTTATTTTTATTTTTCGGTATATCTAACAATTTCCTCCGACAAGGTTGAACACCGTCTTCCACGGGGGGTAATTATTCCGAATTCACATAACTTCACTAGACTCCTCACATAGTTGCCTCGAATTTACAAAGAAAATAAAAATAATTTTTAGAAATTCATAATAAATTGATTGATGATTTAAATAAATAGACAAAGCGAGCTTAGAACCTCTTAAATAGCGACATGAACCCTAGAAGAAGTTTCGAAATCAAACAATAACTAAAACTCTAAGAAATTGTGACTTACTAGACATCATGGTTTTTAGCCGAAAATAGTAACTGTCCGATTTGGCTTAACCATGCTATTCTCGTAATTTTTCTAAACACTTTGCATATTGGACACAACTCCTAAAGCCCAACGAATGACGAGTTATAATCAAATTAGAACTTATTATAAATAGTAAAAACAAAAATAAAATGGGATTTCAACTATCGATCTGATGAAATCTCGCAAATTCAACGTGGCCAACCCGCCATAGCAGGTTGGGTGGCTAAAGTAGCTTCTCCTACCCCAAAATCATATCTGACACATCGGATAACTCATTCTGATTTGCAAGATAAGCCCGTTTTAAGATTCCGACGATTCAAATTATTTATCCCTCCGATCGGGCCTTTTCTAGTCTATCTTGACTATGAAATTGTACGTGATTCACTCTACATCGTTTTTCCAGTTAAATAAAGCAAATACAAAGTTTAAGTGGACCACACCATACAAAACAATGATTATTAACCATTAAGGACCTTCCGTGGGCACAAAAGTTTTGGATCAAATTGGTATTTGTTTTTCCCTTCCATCCAAGTCCATAGAAAGTTTTTAGCACGGGGAGATTTCAACAGCCACCATCTCTTTTGAAGTTGTCCACTTGAAATTTAGTTCTTCATTTTTGGGATGGTGCCATAAAATAAGCCGACAAAACATATGAACAGTGTCATCGCAGCCACATCACTAGTTTTGGATCGCAGCGTGCTCATGAAAACTTAAGCTAACCTGCCAACTCAACTTAGACCCAATCTAAAAATTCAAGGCTAGATGAACTCATGTCTCATATAAGTTATAAAGTTCAGGATATGTTTCCGCAACATTGAATTATGGATATGACTCATATATATCTTGTTTTCTTGTTAGATGCTAACTATAATATGATAATAAAAAGGCTCTAAATTTAATTTTGATAAATTAGAATGTAGATTATAATAAAATTTTAATTTTATATTAATTAGCAATTTTAAATATGTAGTTAATATGTTTATATTTTTATATAAAATTAAAATTATGTTTTAATTAAATGAGACAAGTGTGTAAGGTTCTAATTTTTATTTTTTTAAAAAGATTGGTGTACACTACCTATAATATTATTAAGATCTCTCGAAGCCCATTGGGATCAATGCATCAAGACCAAAAGAGCAAGCTTCCATAGATGCAAAAAGAAATATATGAAGCCCATGGAGGGATTTATAATCCAAACCTGCACCTTCAGCGTTTATATAGATTTGTTGGCCAGCTGTTGCTTCCTATCCAATTGAGCTTGTTTTGAGTTATAACTCATTTATAGATAAATGAGTTAAGTTAGAATTTAGATTTTCAAGTCGTTTAATAAATAAGTTAAGTGGCCCATCATAGATATGAGACCCAACCCGAGTCTAACTCAAGCCAACTCAATGTGGAGAGAAATCCTAGCTAGCATGTATCTCTGTGGTGATTTGAAAATCCTATACTGAAATTATTGTGCGCTGGCCCACTGACCTTGGACGGTGAGAGATGGTTGTTCTTTGACTCCTCACATGCTGTCTCTTTATGGTAACTTTCAGATACAGCCTCGTCTTTCTCACCAACGTATTACTTCCTTAGAAAATCTGAACCGTGAAAAAGGTGGTTACACCATAAAGAATCAAGGGAAAACATCAGGTTGGTCCACATGAAGGAGGCCCACTGCGATTGAAATCAATGGATATCCAATGGTACAAGTCAATGTGCTGTTGTGGTCCACTTAATGAGTTGTTGAGCTTAACTTTCGTAATCTTCATCTTGTGGTCCCCTTTTTGCAAGGATTTTGCATATCTACAATAATTGATACATTGGCCGGACATACCAAGTTCCTGTGGACCACTCATCTTTTCATAGAATATAAATAAGAACAAAAGATTTCATTAGCTATGTAGTCATCAACAGGCTTCTAGAATTCAGGGATCGAGTCCCCCCTTGGATGGTCCATGCCTCAAAAATCTCTAAAATTAGAAAATATAAAAGATCTCTCAACCTCGTGGATTTTGGGTTCATAGGTCCACTAGGGAGCTTTTTGGAATGCCCCACTGAGTAATGCTGCAGATGAGAGATGGAAAATGCAGTCTGCAATGCATCCACCAACATGTCTACTGCACAAGATCTAGACCATTAATCTGATGGTTTCACACATGAACAATATTCATGAAAGCCTTTTCATCAGGTTGATTACATATGTATGTTGAATATGGACCATTCTTATTTTTCTTCTTTTTAATCCCACTATCCAATTTCTTCATACAAGTGTGACCCACTTAATAATTCTATCAGCCTCATTTTGAGGCCATGACAGGCTAATGGGGTGCAACTTGGGTCAGGCACAACCAGGACCCGACTGCCCAACCCAAACTTTAGCAATTGGGTTTAGGCTCGAGCTGGAAACCAACGTCCCAATCCGGTTGGGCTTGGATTGAGGCTTCCAACAACCAGACACAATCCAAACCAATCCAAGCACAACTATCTCTAATGGCATTTTGGTAAATTAAGGTTAAATACAATCATGTGCTTAACAACATGTGGTCAAGATTCTACCCCTAACCCAACGCAACCTAACCTAACTAGACTCAACTTGATTCAAACCTTAGTTGGGTTAGGGTTGAATACTCATTTACCTTGCATTAGGTTGGCTTAGCTAGCTCAAGCTAAGTCGGGGCATTAGAACGGCTCTTTGTAAGGTTGGGTTGGGCGTGGGTTGAATGTCAACTGATCGAACCTGTCCAAGTTTCAACTATTTTAAATATTTTCTCTAATATACTTATTCAATATCAATTCAAGCCACGCCAAAAGCTATCACAAACTTATTTCATCTGGACTATATATAATATCATTGGTCGGTGGTTTTTATTGTTAGGATATGTAAAACTTGATTATCGATATGTACTGTTCATTCAACTAACACAGGAGTAGGAGGATAATTTTATCTTTTTAAAGTGTTTTATATAAACCCTATTTCTTTCGTGATAATATATTTTCTATCATAAGATTTTTTGTCTTTCTTTTCTTTTTTTCTTAAAATCTTTGAGCATAATAAATTAGTGTGAATTTATAAACATTACTGAAAGAAAATCATAAATATCTTTTTGTTTCAGTTTGTACTTTTTTATTTTTCTTTTAATCAATATTGTTGTATATATGGTCGAGATTGAGAAGGGATCTCTTCTCCAAAACAATGAGATAGGGACGCCCACCGGCCATTCTGTCGTCCTATCTCTCTCTTTTTCTTTTGATTCACTCATCCAAACTCTCCCTTTCTTTTGATGCACGTGCCATAGCCTTTAGTGATTGTTAATTAGCAAGTGGAGAATGTTTAAAGGTCATATGAGCTCTAACAGCATTCAAATCTATTGTTTAGTTAGAATAATTGATTGATGATGTCCTTAATGACACAAGGGTGGGCCAGGTGGAATCTACATGTATAGAGGTAGCTCCAAGAGGTTATGGCCAAGTGTCACTATAGGGATGGAGATGGGTCACTTAGACTTTGATGGGACCCACTTCATGGATGAGGTTTCATATATAAAGTGATATATAATGGGAATAGAATAAGCCTAGTGGAAACCAATATAGAAACATCTTTTTATCTTTGGGCCTGTACGTTCCAACCTATGGTAAGTTAGTTACCATGCTTTCAAGCTATATGGGCCCACCGGTGGTGTATGTGGAATCCAAGCCGTGCATTTGGTGCACCTCCCATGGTCAGCATACATCACAAGAATCATCCGGATATAAAAACTCAGGTCGGGCACATCACTCAGGGAATGATGTAGAATCATGCAAGAAACCTATATATATTCAGTTGTTGTGGCCCACCTAAGTTTCGGAATGGCTTGAGTTTCAGCATGTTCCTTCATCCTGGTGGGACTCACCTGATGAATGGCTTGGATGACATATATACGTATGGTGGACCCCACATTTTATATGAAAGTTTCCATTGTAGGTATCTTCCTCCCAATGGCCCCATCGTTCCCTTCTCTGTGGCCCACCTGTATGATGGTTGGTGTACTCCATTTACGAATTCCCACTGGGGAAGCGCATCTAACGGATGGTTTGTGGGCCTCACACGGCTAGAACGCACATAATCACCGTACATTCCCCATTTAATATTGATTTTTTCGCACCACCCATTTGAACATGACATTTTAGGTTGCTTTTTTTTTTTTTTTTTTTTTTTTTTAACAAAAGCCCCAGAAGGATGGGGAGTATATTCCATGAAAATGAGCCTTTACATTCGAGCCAAGGGGATATGAGCAAGCCCAGGCCATGACCTATCATAAAAAGGAAAATATACATATGGAACTGTAGTCTAGGATTGGACGGAAAGATAATTGGTCTTGCGAACTGCACCGAGGCCCACCTTGTCTAGAAGAATCAAGCCTCTAATAATCGGTGGAAGATCAGATATATGATGGGCTAGGAGAGAAATTTGAAGCTCCGACCCCAATCAGGCCATTCCATATGCCGGGCTGCTTCCTTCTCCTAGCACACGGCTGAATTTGAAGGACCTGAAAGACCTCAGCTTGCCAATTCTTTTCAACCAGGAATCCCAGTTCAAACTCCAAGCAGAGGGCTATGCCGTCGTAAACGGCCCAAAGTTCTGCTCTGGTGTTGGAGGCTGGGACGTAGCCCACCGAGAAAGCGAAGCAAAGAAAATGTTCAAATGGACCATCAAACCTCATCTCCAACCCTTCATCTACAGCCAATAGACGATCAAAAGAGCCCGAATCTGATCCAGTGAGCCAGACCAGGAAGTGGTTTTCATCACCCAATACCTGACACGTGGCAATTGGGACCAACAATTACAGAATGAACCATCTAGTTTGTCTTATATGTGGATGGCCCACGGCAGAAAAATTACGTTGAAAGGATGAATTGTAGCCATCTTGCAATCCCACTTGGATTGGACCATTAACCGTTTCTACTCTTACGTCCGTTTCAAGTCCACTCTTCATGTGATTTCCAGCCAAGGCCAATCCACGTCTAGGGCCCACTAGGTTGACGGTCATCCATTGTCCCACGTGTCTTCTGCAGCAAACTCCCTCTTCTTAATGCCCAAATGTGTGGCTGGCACTTGAATGGGCCTCAGCATGATTTTCAGCTATAGCCGTCTATGGGCCACGCCCTGGCCTAGGAAAATGAGATTTTGAAAAGGCCCGCTGCAAGCCCGGCCCAAATAGTTCAAGATCTGGGCCAAAGCCGACTTCGGCCTGGCCCGTAAACGGGTCTGGTTCGTGAAAGAAAAATCACACATTTCAATGGGCCATCCCACAGGTGGGCCCGAACGGTTGAAAATCTGGGCCAAAGACAACCCCGGCCCTGCACATCAACAGCCTTACATGCACACTTGCGAAGTCTTGATTTACGCCTATATCAATGTATATCAAGAGACTTTAACAATGTGGCCCACTACAAGATGATCACCTGATGCAAAAATCATCCACTCATTAGGTGGGAGTGGGAGACCATGCCAAAATCAATGGACGGATGACGGCATGAGTAATGATGTGGCCAAGGATATTGACGGCTCACCCAGCTGGATATGACTCATCCATGACACAGGGATCAACATAATGAGATCGTGCACCGTCTTCCTCAAGAGGATAACTGTTCCGAATCCATGAAACTTCTTTGGACTTCGCACAGAAGCTTCTCAAATCCACAAAAAAGAAAGCAAGCAAAATAGAAATTAAATTCTATAAAGTTTGAAATTGATTAATCAATGAAATAAACGAATGCGTTGGGCCTAACTCCTAAAGCCCAATGGATGAAGAGTTATAATCAAACTAAAACTTACTATTTATATTAAAAATGGATTTAAAATAAGGAAATGACCTTTAATTCAGGGGTATTTCACAAATTCGACTTGCACAACGTGGTGTAGCAGGGTTAGTTGGCCAAAGTAGTTCGTTCCACCTCAAAATTATATATTTTATACCCAATAACTCATTTCGGATTGCGAGATACACTCGATCTAAGGTCCGATGGTTTGGATCACTTTTGTCGTCGACTAAGCCTTTTCCGATCCATCGCCATGAAACTGTCCGCTACCCGCTCTACATCAATCCGAGTTGACTCTGACCAACTGAGGCGCCGAGTCAGTTTTAAAAAAAAAAAACAACAACAGTAAATCAAGGGTTGCCGCAGATAAGTGGCTTATCCCACTAAACAAAACAAGGTTTTGATAGAAGGGACCCACCGAACAGCTACCATGCAGGGTCTAGTTCCCACCCTAAGATGGAAGATTTGTGATTGATCTACGCCGTTTAATGCCCGTGCTCTGGTCAGGTGATCAGACAGATCACATTTGTATCAGAAAAATGGAGGTTAGAAACCAGGTTCAACGATCTATACTTAATGTACATGTGTGGTTCAATCGATGACCCTGATTTTTTATACATCGTATGTTCATGGTGCAGTGAACAATACCTAATGAATGGCCCTGATTGATTGCACATGTACCATCTGATGGTAGGAACCAGGGCCCCACATGGCAGTTATGATGCTGGTCCCCCACGTTATATCAAAACCCTTTTAAACATATTCATGAGTAGATAGTGTACTAATTATGAAGAAAAAAAATTTGAGACTCATCTTGAGTTATGAAATTCCTGTTTTTTTTTTTTTTTTTTTTGGATGAATTCCACCCGTTGTTTCCGTTTCATGATAACTAGCCAGTAGTTATCAACTAATCAACTATTTAAAAGCGTCACTCCAAATCTCTCATTGCTTAAAAAAAAATCTAAAGTGGGTCCTACTTTCTAAACGATTTAAGTTACACTCATGCCATGTATGCAATTTTTTAGTGCCTGTGTACCATCCATCACATTCTGCCACAGTATCAAAGTTTTTCTCCTTGAGTAAAGCAATATTAGTTTGAAAGTTAGCCGGGGTTGGGTTGGGCGTGACCCTTGATGCAGGTAAGCCTAGAGGTGGCTGAAAATCGAAAATTACCCAAATAACAAAATACTACTTATGAGACTAATATCTATCCAAGGAAAACTCCAAGTGCACATGCAACATCCAAAGACATAGTCAAAATGGGCTAGTGGGTTGATCTGGTGAGCTAATGAGCCTGAACATGGGCTGGGCTTATGATTAAACATGCAGCTGCATCACTCTATCCTTTTTTTGGAAGAATCCGGCCTCGAGATCAAAATGTAATGCCTTTAGGAAGTGCATCTTTTCTTTAGTAGTTTGATTTCATTCGACAATACACCATGGTCTGACTCTTTTTACTATTACTATTATTATTGTCCACATTAATTAGACTATTTCCCGATACATTATAAAACAAAATCTGTAATTTTCTCATTGTACAAAAAATTCTCCACAATTTTTAGGGTGTATTTGTTTTTTCAATTACCTCAATAATTGAAATAAAATGTGTAACAATTACAATTTGTTATACTTGTATGATAGTGTCGTCTATTTTTAATTATAATAATAAAATGCTTTCATTACTTGTTTTAACTATAAAATATTATACAGATTAAGATTTTATAATATAAAATTTTAATGATTACAAATACATTTTCTTTTCTTTTATTACATATGCATTTGACTTTTGATTTATATTTATTTAAATAAATATTAAAAATAATATTGATGACCTACCTACATTATTTTAAAATGGAATTTAAAAAAAATAAACAGGCCTTTGGTTCCAATGTACAATTCTTCACTTAGGTGGTTTGTAGCTTTTCAAGTTCGTAGTGTCTGTTGGGATTTGGTATGCGGAATCACACAGATATGGATCTATGATAGCAATCTAATGACACCAAGCAAACACAAGAGAACACAAAGATTTAATGTGAAAAACCCTTTCAGGAAAATACCACGGCACAAAGGAACAAAATTTCACTATGAAAATAAAAATTATAAAGAGAAAGGACTTACCAATTCGAATAACGTCGAATCTCACCCTTGCTACACCGTTTAGAAAACTTAAAAACCTCTTTAGAAAGCCTTAGAATACTTGAGAATGGCCATAAGGACTCCTATTTATAGATAGGGAAACTCCACTTATGCACCTCCCTAAAAACCACCTCAAATTTACCCTGTCCACGCATAAACTACGCACCGTCTGCGTAACCCTCAACTAGTTGAGCCTGGGCTTCGACTGATCGTGCCTATTCCTTAACTAGTTGAGCGTCCCGAAAATCTCAAATACAAGAGACAAGAGAACACAAAGATTTAACATGGAAAACCCTTTCGAGAAAAAACCACGGCACAAAGCGACAAAATTCTACTATGAAAATAAAAATTACAAAGAGAAAAGACTTACCGATTCGAACAACCTCGAATCTCACCCTTGCTACACCCTTTAGAAACCCTAAAAACTCCTTTAGAAAGCTTTAAAATACCTGAGAATGGCCATAGGGACTCCTATTTATAGATGGGGAAACCCCACTTACGCACCTTCTTAAAAACCGCCTCAAATTTACTCAGTCTACGCATAAACTACGCACCGTCTGCGTAACCCTCGACTAGTTGAGCATGGGCTTCGACTGGTCGTGCCTATTCCTTAACTGGTTGAGCGTCCCGAAAATCTCAAATACATCTTTGCTGGACGTCGAGTCGAACTGTCTTCGACCAGTCGAAGGGACCTTCGACTAATCGAGTCAGTCCCTCGACTGGTCAAGCATCTCGGTGAACTAAGATTTAAGACATCTGTTTTACAACAATCTCCACTATGTCTTCAATCTTTAACCGTGTAGCTTCTTGACCTCTTCTCTTATCTCTGTATCGCTTCATAGCTTCAATCAACGCTTCTTGTGCACACTTCGTTCTTCTTTTACGCCATCGCCAAGCTCAAAGAAGTTGCACAGAACTTGAACTTTTCTCCAGGAACAACCTTGGTGATTATGTCTTCTGGATTCATGCTAGTGTGAATCTTCTTCAGTGTTACACCTCATTCCTCAAGCACATGTCGGATAACATAGACATCCAACTAATTGCTCCACCCACTAGTACAAACGAGTAACTTGAAGTCAACTTCCTGGAATCCACACTGCCTACGTAATCTAAATCCACATACCCTTCCAACTTCGTTCCTGTCTTCTCAAAAGTAAGACGTAGTCTTCTATACCATCTCGCCGCTACCCAATATTGCTTGTCAGGGTATTTACTCATAACACCGATAGCTAGTGAAATAACCGATCTAATACAGACCATGGCATGCACTGCCAACCGCATTCGAATAAGGCTCATGAGACATCCCGCTTTTCCTCATATGTTTTGGGACATGTTCTAAAGAAAACTTGAGGAGACATGACGTGATTGGGTAGGGAACGCTCTCCGGCTTTGCCTGGTCCATTACATACTTGATCAATGCCTACCCAAGGTATTCTGCATGAGATAACCAAAGACTACTCCTCTTTCAGTCTTAATGCCAAAAACCATCTTTGCAGCCCCTCGATCCTTCATCCTGAATGTCCCACTTAACCGAGTCTTTAGTACATTGATTATAGACATGACGTGATTGGCGATCTACCTATCATGAATATAGAATCTCTAACTCAGCATGAAGGAATCAAATTTTATACCACTACCTAGGCGACGAGTCATACCACGACCTCCTGCAAACTCTTTTTCTCAGTCTCTTTAACTTCAAACTACTCTAGTTGCTTAATGTAGATCTGCTCTTCCAATTTCTCGTAAAGAAATGCAAACTTCACATCCATCCTTCCAGTTCGAAATCGTATTGGCCAATCAACGCCAATCACGGATCCGATAGACACCTGCTATATCGTTGACGCGAATATCTCTGAGAAGTCAATCCCTTATTTCTAAGCATAACCTTTCGCTACCAACCTCGCTCTTTATCTATGTTGTATCCTCGTGAAGATCCACCTATATCCAACCGCTTCCCAGCCCACTAGAAACTCACCAGATCTCATGTGTCGATCTGGTACAATGAGTCCATCACATCGCCCATAGTCACCTTCCACTTCTCAGCACCAAGCTCACTTAGAGCCATCTGAATAGAAAATGAATCTCCTGCGATATTGGAGTCGCATATGTACTTCACCGATATCCTGTGATTATACCGTGTAATTCTTCTCATAGGTGGCTGCTCCATTACTCTGTATCTTTGTCCGCATGTCTTAGCCTTCATGCCCTGCCTACTTACGTGGCCATGCTCAACATGTCACACATGTGCTGTCACGCCCCAAACTCAGAAACCGGGATCACAAAATTCTCGATCGCCGAATCCGGCCCTGACAGGCTCCGTAGTACCCCATTCTCTGCTCCTAGCGTTCATACGCCAGGTTCCGATCCTGGGATCCTACAAGGAGGATTTTCAGTATGAATTTTTTTTGTAATAGAGTATAACCACAAGTATAACCAAGTCACAAAACAACATCACCACATATCCATTATATCAAAAACTTTAAGTACAATGCGTATAAAGGGAAAATACAATATAATGAAAGTAAAAGAAACTCCAGAAGCTCGGTCGCACGCTCCAAACTCAACGCTGCTGCAACCTAACGCTATCTGCATGCATCTATCGTGTATAAGCTTATAGAAAGCTTAGAGGGTAGTGAAAGTGTGTGTAAGGTGAGTGTCAAGCATACAATATCAGAGTAATGCGGAAATATGCGGGTAAGTCCATGAATGCTATCAGCTATACTAAAACTATGTAATGCAAGGCATGAATGTTATCGGTCATACCAAGGTCATGCAATGCGAGGCCTGTGTAGCCAAATACAAAGCAAGCATGTCAGTACTCATCAAGTACACATATCAGTATAGTTCCTCTCTGGATATCACCAGGGTCTAGTACACTCACACTAACTGCCTCCTCCCTAGCTGCACAGCCAAGTAAGTGAAAGAGACCACACTATCCACCTGACCAGTAGTCTGTCAATACCTACCCGGCTCGTCGATAACGGACTCATTTGTGAGCTGGTCAAACTCAACGTAGTTTATAACCCCCTCACTCGGGCGGATAAGGCCACACCCCCTCCAACAGACCACGATACAGTGGGAGACGCGGCCTACTGGTATTCGGCACTCGGGTGCTCATGTATCCACTCGGTCTAGACGTTGGAGCAACTCCTGGTACCAAAAAGGTTCTAGGATTTTCACCCAAGGACATCCTAAGTGCCCACAATGCTAGAGCCAATATTTTCGGTATCCTATACGACCATCCACGATGTGCCTGTGAAGGCCACGGCCCCGATGCCGCTAGGACGTGCAATGAATCACGACACACAATGCGAAATACATGAGTCACACCGTCAGTCATGCAGCAATCCCGCGCGTACCACCCGCTCATGTGTGGCACTCTGTCTCATAAGGAGTCTCGTAAATGTCTCAACCCAACGGCTTATGCTATGATCAAACATTCCTCATATCAAGCATACATATGATGCGTACGCACATGAATCATGAAAGTGTACTAAGTATGTTATAAAGTAATGAACTATCCTTACACCGAAGATGGGCCTAGACGGCCTACACATAACCAGTATGGGCCTACCAATGGGCCTAAGGGAGAGTCATAATGCGAACATTTAACCAACATTATTACAATGTGGACGTCAAACCGACATTGCTCCCAAGGCATGGCCCGCCATAAAACATCATTACACAAACCATGGGGGAATCACACATTGCAATGGACCCTAAGGACATCCCGTTGGGCCTTAACCCATGGGCCTTGGATACATCAAATGGGCCGCATCATATGGGCCTTATATAAATCAAGTGGGCCACATCAATGAGCCTTATGTACATTGCAATGGGCCATAACCCCTGGGCCTTGAAATACATCATAATGGGCCTCATAACATGGGCCTTACATTCACATCAATGTGGGCCTCAACAACGGCCTCAAATACATCAATATGAGCCCCATATGTATCTCAAATGGGCCACACCCAAATAAAGTGGTGATAATGATTTCCACCATTAAAATTCCTAAGGCCCACCATAACATATATTTTCCATCCAAACTGTTAATGAATTAACATAGTGATAGATGAAGTGGAAACAAATATCAGCTTAATAGGGAGCTACTATGGCCCTTAGAAATTTTGAACGATGGATGTCATTGATCGTTACTTTAAATGGTGGGGTCCACATGAACTTTAGATCTGACTTATTCTTTAGCTCATGCCATGAAATGATCTTTCAAAGGGGCTGGTTGGCTTGGATGCATCACATGCATCATGGTAGGGTCCATTATCCATCCAGCAGCCAGCAAAATGGTTGGACGGCATGATAAAACACATACATTAAAGGTGGGTTCCACCGTCCACGGCAGTGGACGGTGTTAATAAAACACATACATTACTGTGGGCTCCACCGTCCGCCTGGACGGTGGGAATAAAACACATACATCACTGTGAGCTCCACATGGGACCCACTATAATGTTTACCTGCAATCCAACCTGTTGATAAGGTCACACGTATCAGGATGAATACGTATCAGGATGAATGGGAAAAACAAATTTCATATTGATTCAAAACTTTTGTGGCCCATAAAAGGGTTTCAAGGGCAGACGTACAATCACCACTGTTTCCTATGATGTGGGCCACCTGAATCTTGGATGTGGCTGAACTTTAGAGGGGGCCCACTCCAGGAAGGGGCCCACCCAATGAACAGGTTGGATGACAAATACACATCATGGTGGGGCCCACAGTTGGAGTCGTAGGTCCCTGCCTAACGCTCGTCGGCCCGCCTGGCGCAGGCCCTGTCTGATCCTCTGACAGTAGCAGCGTCAGCTGCTGATGTTATATGTGTGTGTGTGTGTGTGTGTGTGTGTGTATTTGAAAATCTCTTTTTTTCGAGGTTTTTCATACATGGGGCTCGCTCCAAGTGAATCCACTCCAGCCATTGAATTCTGCAGCTCATAACAGATCCAATGAGCCTAATATTGAGTATTTTTCGATGTATAGAAATATCAGGAAAGATTTCAATGGTGAAAACCACCATTCGCTATGCTATGGCCCGCCAGAACCTCGGATTGACTCCGTTTTTCAGGTCAACGCCTAAAAGGAGCTGGGAAATGGAATAAACGACGTGGATTAGATCCATACGTCAAGGTGGGGCTTGCATGAGTGGCCACCTCAATGCTTTGAAGCAAGCTGATATTTTTGTTTTTCTGCTGCTGTAATACACCCCACCGTTAACGCACACTTCTTTGTCCAGCCACGTCCAGTGTCCCTGAACGTTGGACGGTTTGCATAAACACATTTTAAGGCGGGCCCCACTTACTAGATGGCTTGGCTAAAACACATGCTTCATGGTGGGGTCCATTCGGGTGGACCACACAGCCACCTCATCACACATAAAATAATTTAAAAAAAATTAATAAATGAAAGAGAGAGAGAGAGAGAGAGAGAAAGAGAGTGGGACGCGTGTGATGGAGGGACCCCAACACTATGGGCCTTCCCTTGAAATCAATCATACATCAAGTGGGTCCCAATACATGTGGGCCTACTAAATCAAGGATCAACGGTGGAGATCCCTTCTCCACCCAAAATGGACGGTCTAGATGACCTCTTTTCATGCAAGGAAAATAAACATCATGATGGGGTCCACGGAGAATGGCTCCATCATGGAATGATCATGAGCATCAAGGTGGGCCATCGGCCACACCTAGGGTCCAAAGTGAGATTCATACCATCAATCAGTAGGCCTCACTTGACCCATCATCAAAACATGAAAAATCTAGCCTAATGAGCACCCACCGTTTGATCTTCTTGGTCCGTTGGAAAGCCAAACTCCTTGTGTCTTACTTTGATGGTGGAAGATGAGGTTTAAATGGCTAAGATGATGGGTTTTGGAATGGAAAGTGGGCCACACACACTCACTTTCTCACCTTAGAAAAGCTTGAACGTCCACATGTTTCTCTCTTAGTGTTGCTTGGAAAATGTGAAGAGAAAAAGAGAGAGAGAGAGAGAGAGAGTTGTAAGGAGAGGTGATGGTTGATGGAGTGATGGTGAGGTGATGGTGTACTTGACATGTATGAGTGTGTAAGAGAGAGGGTGAGAGAGAGTTGACTTGGTGGTTGCTTGGGGATGGGGTGAAAGGTGATGTGTACTTGACATAAAGTGATTAATTGATGGATTGATTGATTGATTGATTTTCTTGGGATTGCAAACGCGCGGCGTTTTCTTCGAAATAAACGTCGGCTCACATCTTCCTACCAGGGTATCGGATCGGTGCGTAAGACGCAGCGTTGGAACCGCGGCGATGGTGCAGTCGCAATGGTACAAGTCTCGAATTAAGCCGACTCAATTCTACAGGATATGACTTAGGGTTGTGCGTAAACGTCGATTATCGGTTGCGGATTGTCAGAATTCGCCGAAAAGGATCGCGGGAATTGACGGAACAGTACAGGCTAAGATACGGGTCTTACACGTGCAGAAGTGAAATCTGTTACAGTCACTGCAGCTCTACCTTTTGAAGTGCTCCCTATCAAAAGGTAAACATTATCAAGTCGTTGCGCTTTCATGATTACCCGTGCCCCCTTAAATACTTTAAGAACACCATCAATACTTGTAAACCTACACCCTATAGCCTCGAGTACACCAAGAGAAATTAGATTTTTCTTCATGTCAGGAACGTGCCTCACATCAGTCAGGGTACGTACGCTCTGTCCCATTAAACATCTTGATGCGCACCATACCAACAACCACAACATTACAGGCAATGTCATTGTCCATAAATATCTATCAATTATCGTACTCCTTGTAGCTGGCAAACTAACTCCGATGAGAATTCATGTAAAAAGATATCCCTATGTTTAGAATCCACTCGTCGTTACAATCATCGTAAAAGTGTCTAATCGTAGACACAGACAAAACATCACCATCACATCCACTCGATCCATCTGAGGTGGCAGCAATATTGGCCTCCCGGTATGAAGTATTAGATTCTTCTCTCTTAGATTTAGGATTTGTACAATCCTTCTTCATATGTCCTTCCATCCCATAATTTAAGTACTTTAACTTTCTTTTGCCCTTGCCCTTGGATTTGGATATTGACCTTAAAGACTCCATATCTTGCTCAGAATTCTTACCCCTCGTAAACAGTGCATCAGAAGATGTCCCCATGTCATCTCTAAGCTTTCTCATGGCCTTCTTTTGAAGGGCTTAGATAACAGTGTCGACACTTAAGGTTTTATTGGTGGTACACATTATGTCCTTAAATGACTCATACGACGCCGGAAAAGAATTCAGCAATATAAATGCTTGTTCTTCATCTTTTATAACTTCCTCAATATTCAGCAATTTGCAAACCAATTTATTAAAGTTACTGATGTAAGTTCCAAATCTCCACCCTCTGTCATCTTGAAGTTATACCACTGCCACCTCAAGTGTAGGCAATTTTCAAAAGATTTTTTTATATAGACATTCTCTAACTTCGCACACAACTTAGTTGCAATTTTTTTCCTCATGACATTGTAGAGAACTTCATCCGTGAGACATAAACAGATCGAAGATAAAGCCTTGTTATCAAAAGTATTCTAATCATCATCAGTTATAGTAGACTTTCGCTCCTCAAGAGTACCATCTTCATCTTACTTGATTAAGGAATTGATCATCTTGATCTTCCATAACTTAAAGTTATTTTTCCCTGAGTTCTTCTCAATCTCATACCTAGTGCTTCCCACTGATGTTAATTCCTCATATTCAGATCTGTGCCTCAACGATAGCTCTGATACCACTTGTTAGGATTTAGTCTATGGAATCACACAAATATGGATCTAGGATAGCAATTCAATGGTACCAAGCAAATACAAGAGAACACAAAGATTTAATGTAGAAAACCCTTTCGCGAAAAAACCACAGCATAAAGTGACAAAATTCCACTATGAAAATAGATATTATAAAGAAAAAGGACTTACCCATTCAAGCAACCTTAAATTTCACCCTTACTACACCCTTTAGAAACCTTAAAAATCATTTTAGGAACCCTTTAGAAAGCCTTAGAATACCTGAGAATGGCCCTATATATGGACTCCTATTTATAGATGGGGAAACTCCACTTACGTACCTCCCTAAAAATCGCCTCAAATTTATGCAGTCTATGCATAAACCGCGCACCGCCTGCATAACCCTCAACTAGTCGAGGCTGGGCTTCAACTGATCGAAGGACCCCTTCGACTGGTCGAGCCTATCACTCGACTGGTCGAGCATCCCAGAAATCTAAAATACATCGTTGCTAGATTTCGAGTCGAACTATCTTTGACCAGTCAAAGGGACCTTCAATTAGTCGAGTCAGTCCCTCGATTGGTCGAGCATCTCGGTGAACCAAGATTTAATACATTTGTTTTACAATAGTGTCTTATTTGTTAAACATTGAAAACTCCTTATGAAGCCAAAGATCCTCGTCTTTCAAATTCATAACATTGTCATCAAAAGTCTTTTGAATATCATCACATCCATGAATGATAATGCATCCAACCAATTCATTAATTTTATCTTCATACCCAACATCATAGTCACCCTCTTCATCAAAGATGTGTAGCTTAAATATGCAGCTGCGTCAGCCATTACGCAACCCATTTAAGTTGGATTTGAGCTAAAGGTAAAAGGCATGCGGGCCGCACCTAGGCATGAGGTTCAGGTCCCATTTACTAATTGGGGCAGGCTTGAATATTCAAATTTTCATATATAATATTTATAATTAATTAATTGTAAACACCATATGATGCCGCGACTTGATTTCATTGGACAGGTCCGCCAAGCCACCAAAAGAGAAATTTTATTTGATACTGTAGCTGCATACGAAGATGAGCAGGCATGAAGAAGTACACCTGGCATATTTTAACTCAACTTGAACAATTAAGTTATTAAACCCACTGTTGCTACACTAGAAAATCAGATTGGTTGAACAATCCTGACCTCTAATTTGGTGTGATTTGTTGAAATAGGATTATTATATATTTTCTTGTTTAATCATCTAATGAATTGTCCACCAATTTGATAGCATGATACATCTAAATTAGTATGCATAATTTGAATTGTTTGTATCTCGCATATGTAATTTTTCAGTAATTTTTTAGTAATAGCATGTCATCCATCACACTTGATAAGTCTAAATCACAAAGGTTAATATTGAATGGAACGGAGTTTTTCTCAATACGAAGTACAAAGTAATTAAGTTGTTTTCTTTGATATAGTTTGCATTGTTAGATTTTGGATTTTTAACTACTTAGACTATATGTTATTAAACAGTAATAAAGAGGAGAGAACCTATTAAATTTTGTGGTAGTAAAGGCGTGATTTGGAATCACTCATTTAAAATTGAATTAATTACACTCCTTAAACAATATCCCTTAGTGCACAAGAATCTTGAATAATCAACATCCAGGATGGAAAGACAATTGTCTGAGCATAACATGCAGTAATTGTATATAAGCCCGAACCACCTTACAGTTCAACCTGAAACATAGGAGAAAATAATTACAAAATCCAAAGGTTTGCTGCGGATTATAATAAATAGAAATTGTTATGTTGAAATAGGAGGAGATTAAGTTTTTAAATAGACTTTGAAAGGTCATCTTCGAGGGTGGTAATGCACCCTTTGGAAGTAGACATGACTGCTAGGCCTGGAGAGACACCTGCATGCATGTACACCACACTGCTAGCACTATGGACATGGCTTGGCTCGGCTAAACTACAAAGAAACAGTGCAAACCCAAAATCCTCATGTTTCGTAGAAGCCCAAACCTTATTTTAACTTCTACTTATAAACCACCTGTAAGTTTAGTAAATTTTTAGTGTGAGATTAAAAGAGGAAGATCATAGAATAAAAGAGACTTAATTAAAATTTTGAATGAAAAGATTATGAAGAAACTTTTGAAATACAAAGGCTTTTTGAAAAAAAACAAATACTTTATAAAACACAACACACCTCTCGATAAATTAAATTCATATATTCAATTGTTGTGAAACAGATATCTTAAATCTTGGTTCACCGTGATGCTTGATCAGTCGAGGGATTGGCTTGACTAGTCGAAGGTCCCTTCGACTGGTCAAAAACAGTTCGACTCATAGTCCATCAACGGTGTATTTGGAAATTTTGGGACGCTCAACTAGTCGAGGGACAGGCTTGATCAGTCGAAAGTGGTCCTTCAACCAGTCGAGAAAACAAAAATACTAACTTGATCCAAAACTTTTGCGGACTCCAAAAATCTTTTAATGGTGGGCATCTATTTCCCACTGGTTGTTTCCTATAGCGTGGTTCACCTAAAATTTGGATTTGATTGATTTTTGAGCTCATGTCCTAAATGACTTGGCAAAAGGGATGACCACATGGATATAAAACAAATACATTGCAATGGCTTCACAGTCATGGATCCACCAAATCCAGGTCCTATTTTTCCTTCTTTAAATGATGTGTCATAGGGACACAATTTTGATGGACTTGGGAATTACCAAAGTTGATAGATTTGTGAACGCCCACAAGAAAAATGGATGCTCGATCCCGCTATTAAAAATTTCTTGAGGCCAGTGGATTTGTGACTGAGGAGCCCACCATGATGAGTGTTTGATATCTACATCATTCATCCTTTTCGCTAGCTTATTTTAAGGCACGAACCCAAAATCGAAGCAGGTTTGGGTAAACCACACCACAGGTAACTCACCCACTATTAAAAACTTTTTAGAGCCAATGGATCCATATGGCTATGGACCCCACCATGACCTAGGTGTTTTATATCTATATTGTTTATCTGTTTTGCCAGCTATTTTTTTGTTCACGCACATACCTGACACACGCGCACACTGATAGTGGGATTTCACCACCTATGGGTATCCAACCCAAGACCTCGTGTTGAAACTCCTAAGAGTCTAGGATTGAGGTAAGGACTCCAACCCTTTTGCCAGATTATTTTAGAGCATGAGTCCAAAAATCAAACCCAAATTTCAAATGGACTCACCAGGAACATTGGTCATTGAATGCCCACCTTTATAAAACTTCCTCAGGTCAATGGATCTAGGAACTACTTATTCATGACGGTGGGGCCCACTACAATGTATGTGTTTTATATCCACTCCATTCATCTGCTTTTTCTAGGGCAGGAGCTTAAAAATGAAGGCAAACCAAATCCCAATTAGACCACACCATAGAAAATAAAGGTGATTGATCGCTCACCATTAAAAGCTTTGGGGGCATGGAAGCAGACCATAGGGCCATAATGGTATATATGTTTTATATCCACATGGTCTATTCATTTTGCCCCATTTCTTATGGCATTATCCAAAAAATGAAGCAAATCCAAAAATCTCAGGTGAACTACACCCCAATAGATGGTGATAGAATTCCCCTTTATGCTTATTTTTCATCCAAATTGTAGATAAGGTCACAGAGATAAGGAAAACACAAAAGGAAAACACAAATATTAGCTTGATCCAAAACTTATGTGGCCTCCAAGAACATTTTAATGGTAGCATTCAATTATCGCTAAGTTTTATATGATGTGTGGTCCACCTGAGATTTGAATCTGTTTCATTTTTGGGCTCCAGCACTGAAAGCCCAAAAATAAGCTGGCGAAACGATGGACGGAATGGACATAAACCACACACATCGATGATCACGGTGGGCCCCACAGTCATATCATGGATCCACCGAGCTCGGAGGTTCCTGGATCCACCGAATCCGTGTCCGTTATAGAGATAGCAGGATAGCCTCGATTCCTAGAAATTTGTCAAATTCAACTATTTAGATAAGAGAGGCGTTTTAGTTGCGTCGTGTTAGCAGAAATAGGGATGAACCTTTTATCTAATCCAAACCGTCAATATAGTTTTCCAACCTACTTTAACAATGGATCCCAAAAATTAAGATTATCAAATATTCAAGTCGGCCACACTATTTGAAATAGTTGGCATTAGGATGCATACCATTAGTTATGTTTGGGCTCACCATCTACTCTGTTCGTTTTATGAGCCCTACTAGAATTATGGAATCCCAAAAATATTATCCTGTTTGAAAAATTAAGGTGGGCCTCACCATGTCAAGTTAAAATTTTAAACTATTTCATATATTTTCGCCTGCATGGGTATTGGATCAATCTAATATTTTTTTAATTGAGATTAAACATGAATTGGCGCATTGATGGACGGTTTGGATCATATGAAAATAAGTCATCTCCCCCACCTTGGCAATGAGCAACCCCCACCCTAATTAACTCCTACCATACGCAAGCTCTTGCCATACGAAAGCAAGCCTCGTTGCTTAGGGTTATTGACTCTTGACTCTTGACTTTTGACTTTTGAGTAAGTAAAAATGGCTGAGAGAGGCTGTGGAACGGTAGTAAATACACATGCATTGGAAGGGATTGGAAGTTAAATCCCAGGATTGGCCGGGCGTGCCAAACAGGGCCGGTGATCTGATCCCAATCCCATGGATCTCAAGACAATTCACTGACAACACCATCATTACCTTTAAATCCCATCCAATCCACCCTAATCCGTTCAAATGTGCCTGGGACGTGTTTGGTTTGAGGGATTGGAAGGGATGAGAATGTTTAATCCCGGGATTGGCCGGGCGTGCCAAACAGACTGGATATAGAAATCCAGGGATACAGCAATCCCATGGATCTCAAGACAATCCACCGACAACACCATTATTACCTAGAAATCCATGCCATCCACCCTAACACCATTCTTCAATCCCTTCCAATCCATCCGGCCAAACGGGCCCTAAAAATATTTGTAAATCCGTGATGTTTTAAATCAATCAAAACCGTCCAGATCATTGAATTAAGTATGGATTGAAAGGAAAAAAATACACATCATCTGTCACAAATATGATGATGTGAGAAGGAATCGAGTATTAAATGATTTACATTATTTCATATGCTTATTTGGATAAGCAGTTTCACTGCCAAACAAATACATTAATCATAAAATAAGTTTATCTAGGCAACACGGTCCACATGGTCGCATTCCATCAGTTTTTCTAAGTCATTTTATGGCATGATACAAAAAATGAAAAAGATACAAATATCAGATGGACAACACCACTGATGACTATTAAAAATATTTTGTAAGCAAAACGGTTTTAGATAAAGATGATATTTGATTTTTCTTTTATACCGATTTACTTAACAATATCAATAGGTTAGATGGAAAATAAATAAAATATTACCGTGGGCCTTAGGAAGCTCTCAGGAGTGGGCGTTCAATAACCACCGTTTATTATGGGGTGTACACCTAAGATTCGTATCTATTTCAATTGACAGCGTAGACATATAAGGTGGGGCCCACGTAAAGATACACTCACATATCCCGGTTGACAGCTAAGTCGCGGCCGTGACGCGCACTGACGCGGATTAGATACAAGACAAGGTCAGTAGCCAAATTAGCACTGAAGTGACGTCACCAAGCACTGTAGACCCAGCATGATGCATGTGTTGTATCCATACCGTCCAACCATTTGGATAGATCTAAAGTTCAAGCGGACCCACCACATAAAACCGTAGGAGAAGTAACACCCACCGTTGAAACATTTATAGGGCACACCATAATGTATATTTGAAATTCAACCTGTTCATAAGTTAACATATATATATATATATATATATATATATATCTTTTGATTGGAAACTTCCGTAACTCATAAGAGGCTTTAAACTATGGTTGTCACTGTCCCCACTGTTTTTTACGGTGAGGTCTACTTGAACTTTAGATCTATATCATTTTTTATCATACCATAAAATGATCTCTCCAAATGGATGGACGGCATGGATACAACAAACGCATCATGGTAGGGTCCACTGAGCTTGGTGACGTCACTTCAGTAGCTATTTGGCGGAAACGGATTGGCTACTCCCCCTCACACCAGCCCCGTGGGTGCTGGTTGGTGCTCTGTGGGCCCCACGATAATGTATGTGTTTCATCCATTCCGTTAATACATTTTTAAATATCATTTTAAGGCTTAATCCAAAACAAGAGCGGGTTATAGGTATCAGGTGGACCACACCACATGAAAACAATAGTGATTGGATATCCACCATTAAAATCCTCCTAAGGCCCAATGTACTGTTTATTTGACATCCACTCTGTTGATTAGGTCATACAGGCCCAGATGAAGGGTAAAAACAAAAATTAGCTTGATCCAAAACTTTTATGGCCCCCAAAATGTTTTCAATGTTTGAAGCTCATTCAACACTGTTTCCTGTAATGTGGTACACTTGAGATTGGGATATACCTCATTGTTAGTCTCATGTTGTAAGATGATCTGTAAAAATAGATGGACGGCATGGATGAAACACATACATCATGGTGGGGCCCACAGAGCACGACCACTAGCCATTGGCTGGTGTCAGGGGAAGTAGCCAATCCGTTTCCCTATTTGGCTACTGACCTTGTCAGTATCCAATCCGCGTCCGACGCGCACCAACTTGGATGGAATGTATCATTCGTAGCTAAAATCTCAACTGAATCATTTCCAGATATTCATGATAAGATGCGTTGGAACTTGGAACGAGTTGTATAAGGCGCTATGCATGGAATCCAAACCGTGCATCTCCTTGTGTTCACCGTAAGTGCCATCCAACCCGTCCATTAGATGTTATCACCTATGTTAGAGCTGGATTCTCAAAATCCATTTTGATCCATGACTAAAGTAGTTCACACCACAGGGAATAATGGAGACATGAAGGAGGGAGACGCACAGCATAGAAACGTCGGGGTGGAATGTCGGGTCCATTCATCTGCCCCTGTCTTGGTGCGGCCCATCAGAATGAAGGGATACGCTGAAACGCAAGCCATTCCAAAATTCCGGTGTACCACACCACGAGAATATACAGGTTTTAGGCGTGATCTTGCATTGCTCCCTGTGGTGTGCCCCTATCCGAGATTGGACTGAGATGATTCTTGGGATTTCAGGTATAAATGAGGAGTTACACCAGATTAACAGTTTCGATGCCACTTGAAAATCATAAATGGGCCCTGCATAGCTCGACGGTTTGGCAATTTCTATTTGTCCCGACGCACGTGATGATTTCCTTAAAGAATACGGTGGTTACTCATGACTGGTAACGTGCAGACCAAAAGGTAAAAGAAAAGAAAAGTAGTGCACCCTGACTCGGGTAGGCATGGAAGTACGTGACTTGCTTCGACTTAGCCCTAAATGAAATGACCATACGTCGGATCTAACCGTCCATCAGGTGACCTGCCATAATTTGACCATAGATCTTAAAATCAGTCTAATCCAATTTTTAGATGAGCCACACCCTAGGTACTTCTGTGAAAGCATACCTAGGCCTCTAAATTCACGTGTTAAGGCCCAATTGAGGAATGACCTGATTTTTAGGACATACTTTCAACCTGACTCTACTCATCAGATGAGTAGATTGGATCCCATGTACGCAGTACAGTGGACCCTACAAACAATTTGGACGATTTTAACGGTGGGACTCCCCATCTCAACGGTTCTCCATGGTGTAGCTCACTTGACATACGAAAGGACATGATTTCAGCTGGGACCCGTTTCACATACAGTATGGCATACCTCATGGACGGGGTGATCTCGTGCGTGTGAATTCATTCCTCCACGTAAGGGAAAGTCATGCCCTCCTTGGGCCTACGCAAATGAATGTGGACTTTTGGTATGAACCGCATCAAAGCACATTTCTCTTTTGGTCCCTCTCGTAACCGTCTGCAGTTCTGGAAATCACGTTTCACATTGAGAAAGACTTTCATGCTCTGGCCGAGCTGATGAATGATACGCTGGAGCTAAGAAATTATACATGTGCCATATAAATAATTCTAATTGAACTCAGCCTAGTTATGTGATCCAGTATATATGGATGTGTCATCAACCAAAATTACTCGATCGCATAACTTGTGGTTTGGATTGGTATTTGTTAGACGGCCGAAATTAAAAATATCCAATGATATTCTTGTTTCATGAGACAAGTGTCCATGAATTGGTGGTTAGGATTATACAATCATGCGTATTATTTTGACATTGACCCGTAAGAGTGGGTTAGTGATGTGACGCATGGAAGGATGTAAGGTCTAGCACAGTCCTAAAGAGGATATGTATTCCCAATGCACGGAACTTCTCTTTACTTTTACTCCTAGAATCCATGAAGAAAAGAGTACGAAAATAGAAAATCAATTCTATAAAATTTAAAATTAATTGTTGAATGAAATAAACGAGTTCCCAACCCTTTAAATAGAGATACCGAGTAAAGAAAGAAATTTCAAAATCATACTATAACTAGAAAATCTTAGAATTTGTAACTTAATGGTTGTGATGTCTACTAGTGTGCAATGTTTTTGGCCAAAAATAGTAAGTGTTTTATTTGGCTTCACCAAGCTATTCACCTAATTATTTTAAGTACTTTTCATGTTGGACGTAACTTCTAAAGTCCAAATGAAGAGTTATAATCAAATAAAAATGGAATTAAAATGGGTAAATGATTGTTGATCTGGTGGTATTTCGCAAATCCGGTTTGCGCAACCCGGCGTAGCAGAGTTAGGTGGCTAAAGTAGCTCATTTTATCCCAAAAATCATATATTTTACGCCGTAACTCATTTCGGATTGCGAGATACACTCCGAATCACTTTTGTCATCGACCGGGCATTTTTTGGTCCATCTTGGCCATGAAATTGTCCGTGACCCACTCTACATCATGATGTAAGGCATGATAATGGTACACCTGGAGTAGGACACGTGTAAGATTGGTGGGCTCGTTTGGGTGGGCCATTTGAATTATAAGTGGAGGAGACTGAAAAGGTAAAGACAATCCACTTTTAGGAAGCTGTTGACAATAAATAATATTATCTTCCTAGCATTTATTGGAATGAATTTATAGAAAAAGAAGTATGAAAACTTTTACAGCTGTTGAGAAAAAAAAAATGGGCATTTGTTTGGAAATTTTATAAGTGTGAGGCTTTATGGGGCTCTAGGTCTATTTTACATTAAATTTGTATGGTTTGAGGCAATTTCATGTAGTTTCAAGCCTTAAAACTTTCATAGCTGTTAATAAAATAATGGGCATTTGTTTAGAAGTTTTATTAGTGGGAGACTTCGTAAGACTCTAGGTCCATTTTACTTTAAGGTTATATGGTTTTGATGTAATTTTATGTGGTTTTAAGTTAGATTTTTTTAAGTCATTTTATTTATGTCATTTTACTCTTGGTTTTTTAGGACATATTAGTATCGATATCAGGAGATTTGTTCAACACTTAGAGATATAACTTTTTATGTTGCATTACAGATCTGCAAGTTCATCGCATTTTGAAGATAATTTGTTATATCATTTCTTTTGCACTATTGACTATGTGAGTTAAAACTGAACCCATAAATCTTGTCTGTTAGTATCTGATTGGTCATATATATCAAATTTCATTTAGGTTTCACATTATTTCTACAAATTGAAATTTGATACAATCTTCTTCTTGGAGTTACTCAATCTCATTTAATGCACAAGAGATTTCCTAGAGTTGTTTTAATGATTTTGATTAGATATTCTTTTCTAGCATCATCCTTCATGCAAAAGCCTTGGTCATGACCAATGCGTTTTGGCACCATTGCAAGACCTTGTATGCCAATGAAGTGTTGCCTACAAAGGTATTAGAGGACAAGCTTTAATTAATCCTAAATAATATGGAGAGCAGGAGAGAAGAATATGCAAAGATAAAAGAATGTCACAAGAACTATGAGGAAATATAGGAGGTTCCAATTCATAGATTTTCATCAAATGATTATTACAAGAGAATCAAGCTCAACTAAAACACAAGTTTACAACTATAAAGTGAGGATTGGATTAATAAAATTTGGTCTCTCTCTCTCTCTCTCTCTCTCTCTCTCTCTCTCTCTCTCTCTCTCTCTCTCTCTTATATCGTACTGATGGGGTTTTCCTCCTCAGGTCAGAGGAGATAAGGTGCGATTCGGATGCCACAAATAGTGGAATCACCGCGCTGCTCGACCAGTCCTGCAGCCCGCTCGACTGGTCAACTGAACAATGCTCGACCAGTCCTGGGTCACTTGACTTAAAGTTCAGTGAGCTCTGTGAACAATGCTCAACCAGTTGAGGGTCGGCTCGACCAGTCGAGTGAACAATGCTTGACCAGTCCTGCAGCCTGCTCGACCAATCCTGGTTACGCAAATTTGAGTCCGATTTTGTACAAGATGTGGAATTTTGATGCGGCTTTCGCAAGGGTGCGAAAGAGAGTTTCTTAAACTATAAATAGGAAGTCCCTAGGGTTTTCTAGGGTATGCAAGAGGTAAGGCAAGAGGGTTTTTTAAAACTTTGCAAGGGTTTGCTAAAGGGTTTTGGGCTATTAAAGGTGAGAGAGAGAGAAAAAGAGAGAGAGGAAGCCTGTGGAAGGGAGGCTTTGCTCGTAGAGGTAATCTACCATATCTCAGCACTTCTACGTCCTCGTAATCGGTGAGATCTCTCAATTTTGTTTGTTTCTCTTATTGATTATCCGCTCCTACGTAAGTGAAGAAGGTTGTAACGTTCTACTTCATAGTAGATTGTTGATCTGGACGAGGTTCCGTGGTTTTTACCTCTTTGAGAATTTTCCACGTAAAAATCTCTTGTGTGGTGTGTGATTTATACTTTGATTTATTTTCATTGCTTTATTATCTCTTAATTCTGATTTGTTTAGGAGGGCTAGATCCTAAGGTTTTGTACAAGGCCCTCAACAAAGTAGTATCAAAGCCAAGTTCATTAAACGGTGTAGGATCGGTTTGGAATTATGGAAGGTGGCTCCTTAAGGATGATCAGCCTCAATGATTCTAACTGGACCATATGAAAGGCTAAGATGGAAGATTTGCTTTATTGCAATGACTTATATTATCTAATTTTAAGTATGTCAGCAAAATCTAAGGATATGTCTGATGATGATTGGAAGAAATTGGACTGGAAGACGGTGAGGTTTATTAAACAATGGCTGAATGATTCTGTTTCCACCATGTGTCTACGGAGACCTTAAGCCACTAGCTTATGGATGAACTTAGAAGGGCTGTATGAGAGGAAGACAGCTGTTAACAAAATCTTTCTGATAAGGCAACTTGTGAATCTCAAGTTTAATAATGGTGGTTTTGTAGCCGAGCACATAAATGAGGTCAGCAATATAGTGAACTAGCTCTCCGTTATGAAGATGGTCCTGAATGATGAATTGTAGGCTTTACTATTTCTTAGTTCGTTGCCTGATAGTTGGGAGACATTGGTGGTGTCTCTAAGTAACTCCGCACCAGAAAAAAAAGATATACATGGAACAGGTTACTAGCTGTCTCTTCAATGAGGAGACAAGGAGAAAGTCTCAGGAGTCTACTCAGCAAGAGGCCCTTGTGACATAGGAACGAGGGAGAAAAAAGAACAGGAAAGGCAGGAAGGCCCGACATAAATCAAGAGGCAAGTCGAGCACAAAGAAAGATGTTGATTGCTGGAATTGTGGCAAGAAGGGCCACTATAAGCATGAATGTCGTAAGAATAAGAACAACAAGAAAGGAAAAGGAAAGGAAAAGGAAGATGAATCAGATTCCACTGCAGTCGTTTCAGATGGCAACGTTGTAATTATTCTTTCAGCAGATCATGATGTTTGTCTCACGGCTACGAGTCAGGATACCGACTGAGTGATTGACTCGGGGGCTTCTTTTCATGCGACTCCACGCAGAGACTTCTTCACAAGCTACAAGTCAGGTGACTATGGGACCGTGAATATGAAAAATTCTGACGTATCGAAGATTGTAGGGGTCGGTGATAGTTGTGTGAAGAGTGATGTGGGCTGCACATTGGTTCTCAGGGATGTAAGGCATATCCCAAACCTTCACCTCAACTTGATGTTGACAGGAAGGTTAGATGATGATGGCTATGAAAGTCGGTTTGTTTGTGAGCATTGAAAGCTCATCAAGGGTTCGTTGATTGCAGCCAGAGGAAAGAAGTATTGCACCTTTTACAAGACAAGTGTCAGAGTGTGTAAAGATGGGTTGAACGCAGCGGAAGATTCAAATATTGACATGTGACACAGGCGTCTAGGCCATATGAGTGAAAAAGTATTTTAGTTACTCGCGAGGAAACAGCTTCTTCCAAACGTGATAGGTATGCCTCTCAAAACTTGTCTTGATTGTTTATCAGGGAAACAACATAAAGTTTCATTCATTAAATTTGCTTCTCATGTTAATCAAGTACATGCATTAGATTTAGTTTATTCTGATGTTTGTGGTCCTATGAGGACAAAAACCTTGGGTGGAGTATTGTATTTTGTTACTTTTATAGATGATACATCTAGGAGGGTTTGAGCTTATGCTTTAAAACCAAGGGCGAAGTCTTTGGTGTGTTTAAATTGTTTCATGCTATGGTCAAGAAAGAGACAGGTAGATCATTGAAGTGCATCCGCACTGACAATGGTGGTGAATACATCGGTGACTTTCACGAGTATTGTAAGTCCCTGGGTATACAGCATGAACAGATGCTTCCCAAGACCCCCAGCATAATCGTGTAGCTGAGCGAATGAATCGCACCATTGTAGAGAGAATCAGATGCATGTTATCCTATGCAAAGTTGCCCAAGACATTCTGAGGAGAAGCAATGCACACGGCAGTGTATTTGATAAACATGTCTTTATAAGCCTCGTCAAATGGAGAAGTACCCGAGAAGGTGTGAACTGGACAAGATCCATCGTATAGTCATCTCAGGGTGTTTGGATGTACGGCATCCGTTAACATACTAAAGGACGAGAGGTCCAAGCTCAATATGAAGATCAGGCAGTGTGTGTTCTTAAAGTACGGTGATGAAAAGTTCAGTTATATATTGTGGGATCCGACCGAGAAAAAGCTCGTCAGGAGCTGAGATCTGGTTTTCTTTGAAGATCATTGTATAGAAGACATTGGTAAGCTAGAGAAGAACCAGTCTAGTTTAGGTGAGCTAAATGACATGGATCTGATTATTCCTTTCGTAGTGTATGATAACGGGGGAGTACAGCAAGGTGCAATAGACGAGGAAGTTTCTTTAGAAGATGGACTAGGGGAGCAGCCCCCACTTGATTAACCTACTAAGCCACAGGTGAGGAGGTCATCTGGGGACAGATAGCCGTCCAAGAGGTACTCGCTACATGAGTATGTTATGCTGACTGATGGAGGAGAGCCAGAAGATTATTCTTAAGCCCTAGCCGACGAGCGTAAGGGGGAGTGATTGAAAGCTATACAAGAGGAGATGAAATCCTTGTATAAGAACCACACCTATGACATGGTGAAATTGCCTAAGGGCAAGAAAGCTCTGAGCAACAAGTGGGTGTTCAGAAAGAAGGTTGAGCAAAAGAATTCACAGACGAGGTTCAAGGCCCGACTTGTGGTAAAAGGGTTCGGTCAGAGGAAAGTCGTAGATTTCGAGGAGATATTATCACCAGTGGTGAAGATGACATCTATACAGGTATTTCTTGGGTTGGCGGCTAGCATGGATCTAGAGATAGAGCAATTAGATGTTAAAACTACCTTCCTCCATGGTGACTTAGAAGAAGAGATCTACATGCACCAACCAGAGGGGTTCGAAGTTAAGGACAATGAGCATATGGTGTGTAGGCTAAGGAAGAACTTGTATGGGCTGAAACAAGCTCCACGATAATGGTATAAGAAATTTGACTCATTTATGTTGAAGCATGAGTATGACAGAATGGAGTCGGACCACTATGTGTTCACGTGCAAGTTCTCAGATGGTGATTTCTTAGTTCTGCTATTATACATTGATGACATGCTCATCATGACATCAAGAAGATCAATAGGCTGAAATAGGAGTTAGGCAAGTCGTTCGTGATGAAAGACTTGGACCCGGCTAAATAGATCCTATGAATAGAGATAACCCGTGACAAAAGCAGCAGGAAGCTTTGACTGTCACAAGAGCGGTATATTGAGAAAGTCCTAGAGCGGTTCAATATAAATGCAGCGAAGCCGGTTAGTACTCCATTGGATGATCACTTCAGATTGAGCGACAGACAGTGTCCCTAGACGAAGGTAGAGGTGGAAGAGATGCAAAAGATACCCTACGCATTAGCTGTACGAAGTTTGATGTATGCTATGGTGTGTACACGCCCAGAAATAGCATATACGATTGGTGTTGCCAGCCGATATCTTTCCAATCCTGAAAAAGAACATTGGGCAGCGGTGAAATGGATACTAGGTTGAGCCTATGCTATAGTGACGGAAAACCTGTGTTAGAGGGTTACACAGATGCAAATATGGAGGCGACATGGACTTCAGGAAGTCTACATCGAGGTTCATGTTCACGTTTACAGGGGGAGCGATTTCTTGGTAGAGCAAGCGACAGAAGGTCATAACATTGTCGACGACAGAGGCCAAGTACATTGCAGTCACAGAGGCATGTAAAGAGATGCTTTAGATGAAGAGGTTCCTACAGGAACTTAACCTGAAGCAAGAGCAACACATGGTCTATTGCGATAGTCAAAGTGCTATACACTTGAGCAAGAATCCAAGTCAATGCTCCAAGTCGAAGCGCATAGAGATTCGGTATCACTGAATCAGGGATACTTTGGAACAAAATGTGTTACAGCTTGAGAAGGTCCATACAGACGATAATGAGTCAGACATGATGACCAAGACTTTGCTCAAGGGCAAGTTTGAGGTTTGTAGAAACCTGGCTGGCTTGAAGAAGGTAAATTTCTCCTGCGTCGAAAAAGGAAAGATTTGATGGGGTTTTTCCTCCTCAGGTCAAAGGAGATGAGGTGCGGTTCAGATGCCACAAACAGTGGAATCATTGTGCTGCTGGACCAATCCTACAGCCTGCTCGACCGGTCGAGTGAACAGTGCTCGACTAGTCCTGGGTCACTCGACTCAAAGTCCAGCGAGCTCTATGAGCAGTGCTCGACCAGTCGAGGGTCGGCTCGACCACTCGAGTGAACAGTGCTCGACCAGTCCTGCAGCCTGCTCGACCAGTCCTGGTTACGCAGATTTGAGTCTGATTTTATGTGGGATGCGGAATTTTGAGGCAGATTTCGCAAGGGTGCGAAAGAAAGTTTCCTAAACTATAAATAAGAAGTCCCTAGGATTTTCTAGGGTATGAAAAAGGTAGGGCGCAAGAGGATTTTCTAAAGCTTTATAAGGGTTTACTAAAGGGTTTGGGGCTATCAAAGGTGAAAGAGAGAGAGAGAGCGAGAGAGAGAGAGAGAGAAAGAGATAGAGGAAGCTTGTGGAAGGGAGGCTATGCTCGTAGATGTAATCTACCATATCTCAGCGCTTCTATGTCCTCATAATCGGTGATATCTCAGCGCTTCTATGTCCTCATAATCGGTGAGATCTCTCCGTTTTCTTTATTTCTCTTATTGATTATCCGTTCCTACGTGAGTGAAGAAAGTTGTAACGTTCTACTTCATAGTGGATTGTTGATCTGAACGAGGTCCTGTGGTTTTTACCTCTTTGAGGGTTTTTCACGTAAAAATCTCGTGTGGTGTGTGATTGATGCTTTGATTTATTTTCATTGCTTTATTATCCCATAATTCTGATTTGTTTAGGGAGGCTAGATCCTAAGGTTTTGTGCAAGGCCCCCAACACATACTACTAAAAAGATTACTCATTTACAAGACTCTAGTCTCTTAGAAGTATAAACATTAAATACATATTTTAGGATAACATAAACTATATAGATTTAAAGCAAAATGAAGTTTTTTTTAAAAAAAAAACACACGCGCACACACCACCACACACTCACACAATGGTGGGATTTCACCACCTATGGGTACTCGAACCCTCAACCAGTGTTGAAACTCCTGAGTAAGGACCCGACAAAGTTTCCAACAAAAAGGTTCCTCTACCAAGCATGACTACTCTGAAATTTTCATGCTTGAGACTCTTCCTTATAGATTCTTCAACGAAAGAAATATTATTTATTATCAACAGCATTCTTAATTTAATTTGTTTTGACCATCTTTTGTTTCATCCAATGACAATTTAAATGACCCATTACATGAGCCGTAGGGAGTGGATTAAGTGTGGCCCAAGCCTCACCCAAGACAATGTAATCCTTACCATGGGGCCCATCTTGATGTATGTATTCTGTATCCACCTTGTCCATCCATTTTAACAAATTATTTTAAGGCATAAGCCAAAAGAGAAAAAATAAATAAATAGGTCCAAATCTCAAGACAACTATACTTATAAAAAACAGTGATGGTGGACCATTAAAACTATCGGAAGGTTTTGTGTTAAGTTGATATTTGTTTTCTCTCGTCATCCTAATTCTTATGACCTTACTAACAAGTTGGATGGCAAATAAACATTACGAAAACATTATTAATGCCCTGGGAAGATTTTAATGATGTGGTGTTCAATTATCATTGTTTCCTTATGATATGGTTTACCAGAGGCTTGGATGTGCTTCAATTTTTGTCTTGTATCCAAAAATGTTCTTTCAAAATGGATGAACAGTGTGGATATATAATACGTACATCAAGGTAGGCCCCACGTTAAAAGCCTCGCTTGATCCGCTCCCACATGTGTATCACTGTTACTCGCTTGATCAATTACAGAATTTACTTAGTCTAGCGTGTGTGAGTTCACACTATTTTAGTGCGTGCGCATAAGCATCATTTGCTGCCGGAGCATAAAAAAATCCCCCTTCTTTAAAAAAATCATGCAATCTCCACGAGATGTCTTTTTTAATAGAGTCTCGTCCTCGATTCGAGGATATGTGCAATTTCTTGGGCTTTTCATCTTGTATGAGTGGGCCCATAGTTCAGTGATCCAGACCATTGGTTTGTTGGGTCCACCTTAGATGGATGATTAATAAAAAAAATATCATGAACTGAAGATTACGTGTCCACCTAATGAGTAAACTAAAGAGTTTTGATCCAATGTGCTTGCATGGTGGGACCTTCCCATAAAAAAATGGCGCTTGCAAGTAATGTTGTCACGTGTGATAAGGACTGTAATGTTGTAGAGTCATCTCCCCATGGTACACATGGCAGATCATCCGAGCCATCCGTTCAGCTTCCTTAAAAGCAACGGTGGAGATTTAAAAATTATCAATAGAAAGAAGCATCTAATTCTTTCTAAAATTCTCTCTATTATATTGGATTTGTATAGCACTAATTCAATCCAGTCCATGTAGAGTGAAATAAAAAATAAAAAATCATGGTTAGGATTGTTTAATATATTCGACTTTTGAAAGGTGCATATAAAAGAATATCTAATCAAAATCATTAAAACAACTCTAGGAAATCTCTTGCGCATTAAATGAGATTGAGTAACTCCAAGAAGAAGATTGTATCAAATTTCAATTTGTAGAAATAATATGAAACCTAAATGAAATTTGATATATGACCAATCAGATACTAACAGACAAGATTTATGGGTTCAGTTTTAACTCACATAGCTAATAGTGCAAAGGAAATGATATAACAGATTATCTTCAAAATACGATGAACTAGCATATCTGTAATTCAACATAAAAAGTTATATCTCTAAGTGTTGAACAAATCTCCTAATATCGATACTAATATGTCCTAAAAAATCAAGAGTAAAATGACATAAATAAAATGACTTAAAAAAATCTAACTTAAAATCACATGAAATTACATCAAAACCATATAACCTTAAAGTAAAATGGACCTAGAGTCTTACAAAGTCTCCCACTAATAAAACTTCTAAACAAATGCCCATTATTTTATTAACAGCTATAAAAGTTTTAAGGCTTGAAACTACATGAAATTGCATCAAACCATACAAATTTAATGTAAAATAGACCTAGAGCCCCATAAAGCCTCACACTTATAAAATTTCCAAACAAATGCCTATTTTTTTTTCTCAACAGCTATAAAAGTTTTCAAACTTCTTTTTCTATAAATTCATTCCAATAAATGCTAGGAAGATAATATTATTTATTGTCAACAGCTTCCTAAAAGTGGATTGTCTTAACCTTTACAGTCTCCTCCACTTATCATTCAAATGGCCCACCCAAATGAGCCCACTAATCTTACACGTATCCTACTCTAGGTGTACCATTATCATGCCTTACATTATGATGTAGAGTGGGTCACGGGCAATTTCATGGCCAAGATGGATCAGAAAAGGCCCGGTCGATGACAAAAGTGATTCAGACCATTAGACCTTAAATCGAGTATATCTTGCAATCTGGAATGAGTTACGGCGTAAAATATATGATTTTTGAGGTAAAACGAGCTACTTTAGCCAACTAACCCCACTACGCTGGGTTATGCAAACCGCATTTGCGAAATACCACTAGATCGACGATCATTTCCCCATTTTAATTCCATTTTTATTTTATTATAACTCTTCATTTGGACTTTAAAAGTTATGTCCAGCATGAAAAGTGCTTAAAATAATTAGGTGAATAGCTTGGTGAAGCCAAATAGGACACTTACAATTTTTAGCGGAAAACATTGCACACTAGTAGACATCATGACCATTAGGTTACAAATTCTAAGAGCTTTTAGTTGTTGTATGATTTTGAAATTTCTCTCGCTTGGTATCCCTATTTAAAGGGTTGTAAACTCGTTTATTTCATTCAACAATTAATTTCGAATTTTATAGAATTTATTTTCTATTTTCTTGTTCTTTTCTTCATGGGTTCAAAGAGTAGGAGTCAGAGAAGTTCCGTGGATTCGGAATACTTATCCTCTTTAGGATTGTGCCGGACCTTACATCCTTCCATGCGTCACATCACTAACCCACTCTTATGAGTCAATGTCGAAATAAAATGCATGATTGTATAATCCTAACCACCAATTCATGGACACTTGTCTCATGAAACAAGAATATCATTGGATATTTTTAATTTCAGCCGTCTAACAAATACCAATCCAATCCACAAGTTGTGTGATCGAGTAATTTTGGTTGATGACACATCCATATACACTGGATCACATAACTAGGCTGAGTTCAATTAGAATTATTTATATGGCACATGTATAATTTCTTAACTCCAGCGTATCATTCATCAAAGCTTGGCCAGAGTATGAAAGTCTTTCTCACTGTGAAACGTGATATCCAGATCTGCAGACGGTCATGACGGATGCCATATTGTATGTGAAACGGGTCCCAGATGAAATCATGTCCTTTCATATGTCAAGTGAGCTACACCATGGAGAACCGTTGAGATGGGGAGTCCCACCGTTAAAATCGTCGAAATTGTTTGTGGAGTCCACTGTGGTGCGTACATGGGATCCAATCTACTCATCTGATGAGTAGAGTCAGGTTGAAAATATGTCCTAAAAATCAGGTCATTCCTCAATTGGGCCACAACATGTGAATTTAGAGGCCTAGGTATGCTTTCACAGAAGTACCTACAGTGTGGCTCATCTAAATATTGGATTAGACTGATTTTTAAGATCTATGGTGAAATTATGGCAGATCACCTGATGGACGGTTAGATCCGACGAATGGTCATTTCATTTAGGGCTAAGTCGAAGCAAGTTACGTACTTCCATGCCTACCCAAGTCAGGGGTGCACTACTTTTATTTTCTTTTACTTCCATGCCTACCCGAGTCATTTTCTAAAAAATCATGCAATCTTCACAGGATGTCTTTTTTAGTAGGGTCTCGTCCTCGATTCGAGGATATGTGCAATTTCTTGGGCTTTTCATCTTGTATGAGTGGGCCCATAGTTCAGTGATCCAGACCATTGGTTTGTTGGGTCCACCATAGATGGATGATTAATAAAAAAAAAATCATGAACTGAAGATTACGTGTGCACATAATGAGTAAACTAAAGAGTTTTGATCCAATGTGCTTGCATGGTGGGACCTTCCCATAAAAAAATGGCGCTTGCAAGTAATGTTGTCACGTGTGATAAGGACTGTAATGTTGTAGAGTCATCTCCCCATGGTACACATGGCAGATCATCCGAGCCATCCGTTCAGCTTCCTTAAAAGCAACGGTGGAGATTTAAAACTTATCAATAGAAAGAAGCATCTAATTCTTTCTAAAATTCTCTCTATTATATTGTATTTATATAGCACTAATTCAATCCAGTCCATGTAGAGTGAAATAAAAAATAAAAAATCATGGTTAGGATTGTTTAATATATTCGACTTTTGAAAGGTGCATATAAAACATGGTGGACCCCACAGAGTTTGGGTATTTTATGCTGTTTTGGGGCGTTATTCTCTTTTTTAAATGCCGGAGTATCAAGACTGCCAGAGTACCTCTTAACAGAGGAATGGTTGTCATCGTCACTTTAATAGAGAATAGACCCAGATTGGGTACTATCCGTGCCTGTCCCAGCTCGGCACAAGCTGGGCCTCTGAGGGGCTCAATTTGATGGGTAGGTTTAATCCACACCGTCCATCCATTTTGCCATATCATTTTACAATACGCAGTCATAAATGAGGTAGATCTAAGGCTCAAGTGAACCACACTACTGGAAACAATGGTGATAATAATGGCCACCGTTGAAACCTTGATATGGCCCACTATAATGTTTATTTGCTATCCAATCTGTTCATAAGCTTACACAAAACTCATCAGTCGGCATGTCCCTTTATTAGGGTGTGGTTAATGTGATGAAGGAGTTCGGTGGAATATACACGACATGGTGGCCGGCCCCCACATTCCAGATTAAGTTACATGCATGCCTTGATTTACAGTGGCTGTCGTCATAAGACTGCCAGCGAATCAAGTTACTCTCGCTGCCGGATTCCTCGTATGACCCTTCCATATCTGATATCTCTTTCAGCTTTAAAAGTCAAAAAGAGATTCTTGAATCCAAATGAAACAAGATTCTCCACCAACACGGCTTTTGTTGTAAGCAAGCTCTTCTCATCTCTTCTGCGACCCATCAACTGTTTCTCAGTCTTCATTTTCTCTCCTCTTCATGAAATTTCATGTTCTGTTTGTTTGAATATTGATTTCTGTATGTTTTTTCTTTTCTTTTTCTACATCTCTTGTATAGAAGCTTTCTTTCTGTCTTTCTTTCTTTTTTCTGTTGTTTGGTTTTAGTGGAGAAGGAGATTGGATTTTTGAATTGGGTGTTGAAAGATTTCTGATTTTCTTTCTTTTGAAGGGTTGAGATGTGGTATTCTTGCACATTTCCCTATATTCCCTGTTCGGAATTTTGTTTGTAGATGTGGGACCCATGGTAGGTCTATCCAAGCCATTGATCTGACGGTCCATCATGGGTGGATGATTCGCAGAGTGCCATCTCGATTGGCCAGCTCTACTAAACTTCCCGTTCTTGGCGTAAAAAATACATGGTTAGAAAGAAATACTCCGGCAAACGACATTCAGTGCAGGAAAGGCCGAAGGTTTAATGGCTAGGATCTTCCAATTTGGGAGATTTTGGGGGAATCGTCTATCCATGATGGGGACCTGCAGATCAATAGTTTGGATAGACCGTCCATGGGCTCCATATGTACAAACTAAGTTTCGAATCGGAAATTTCCCTGTTCGGAAAGCCTCTTATTATTATTAGGCTGGGTTATTATATTATCCTTACAGGAAATTTGGAATGGGATGGTGTTTTTTGCTCCGGCGAGCAATGGTACAGGTGGGTCCCACGTTTTGGAGATCCTGAGTGTACGTCTTGTGGGGCCCATTATGGATGGGAGACGCCCAAAATGACTTCACCATTGGAAGATCTTGGATATTCAATCGGTGAACTGAAAATGGACACTTTGCGATGGCCCGCAATCAATTGTAGAAAATCCACAACTTGTAGGACCAGGATTTTCCGATGGAAATGAATTTTGGGTGGTGTGGCCCGCGCATCATGGGCCCTACCTGTGGACAGTTCTGATGATGGAAATGTGGGAGCCACCATGATTTCTAGTCCAGGAAATAACATTGTTTTTCTTAGCTGAACATGTTTCCCAAATAGATTTAGATATCATGGCTTCATTATGTCCTGTCATTCTATGGAATTTCTTCACTGCCTAGATGAACTCATTGTCACTGCTCAAAGAAACAGCGTGTAAATGTAGAGGAATGGAGGGTCTGCAGTTATGATAGTTTGGAGTTGATATCTTTTAAGGACAAAATTCAGTTGGTTTTTTCTTTTCTTTTCTTTTCTTTTTTTTTTTTTTTCTGTTTAATTTAATTTAATTTTTTATTTTTGGAAAATGGTTGTTATGTCATAGGTGTATGGATTAATTATAAAAAGCTTTATGCATAAATTTTAGAAATTTTGTTATACCGTCTGCTTTTTTTGTCAAACATGCATAATCAAGGCTTGAGGAAGTGTTTTAATTCATTTCCAATAGAAAGAGTGCTACTTTGAAAGATCACGTGAGATTCTAGTAGTCATGCTGCTGTTTTTTTTTTTTTTTTTTTTTTTAAAAGGTGTTATTGTTGGGAAGTGGCCATGTCTTCCTACAATGAAAATGGGCTTGCTACCAGACACGAGGTTTGTCACTTAAAATTTGTAGTCAGTTTATACAGAGGGCAAAATGGATATTGTCATGCTGTTGATGAATTGAGAATCATTTGAATAAATCACTAACATTGAGATTCCATGATTTCCAGGGAAAGTATACCGCAATTGTTGTATGTTGGCTTTTAGGAAATGGGTGCCTTTTTCCATGGAACAGCATATTGACAATCGAAGATTACCATGCTGAATTGTTCCCAGTATGTAGTCATTTCCTTTCTTGCAGAATTGCTTATACTGTTCTTTTCCGTGTTTTCTATGTGATGCCCTTTTGGCTAAATGATACATGAATCATTAAGATGTAGTAGTGCAAATTGCTCCTTTTACTTGTTTACATCATGGTAACATTCCTTTTATATGCTTATGACACCCTTATTTGCATTATGGATTTTTTTTTTTTGCTTCTTTCCATCATCTTAGATGGTATCTTGATTTGGGGGGTGACCATTTTCATCAATGTAGCCATATTAACACAAATTGTACTTTTTTTTTTACACCCACACACACCACATGGGCACTCGAACCTCTCAGTGTTGAAACTCACGTCTACCACTGAGGCATGAGTAGGGACCCAATACAAATTGTACTTTAGGATAGTAGAGGATTTGTACACTGAATTTGATGATGCCTGGTGTTTGTTTCCTTTCGTAGAAGTATCACCCTGCTAGAGTACTTACTCTTGTGTATCAACCATTTGCACTTGGAACAATTGCGGTACTAGCATACAATGAGGCGAAGATTAATACCAGGTGGCGCCATTTAACTGGATATGTTCTTTTCTTCATCAGTTCGCTGTTAGTTCTTGTTGTAAGTAATTTTTTCTTAATCTCCGCCTCCGTTTGATACATCATTTGCATTTTCTTTAACTTTACCAGCAGTGTCTGATTACTTCTGTTTGACTTTTCAAATGGGCAGTGCTATGGCTGCTTGTGATTGTAGTAATTCGAATCCTGCTTTCCCCAGATTTGCTGATGTGGCATGTGTGTTAAGGTCGAGCAATCAGGTGGCCCCGATTCTGCTTGAAATTGGTCCAGTCTCAACAGGCATGTATGTGGAATTGGACTGTTGCTCAATTTCTTTTAGCCGTCCATTTTCTTGACACACGTGATTCCCTTGATTACTGGACTGCCCTATCTTTTGGCCACAGTACATGATCAGCCGGTCCAACTAAATGAATGACCTGGATCCTGTGCCCACCTGCCATGTTGGCACATCTGCTTAGAGTCAAATTTGATGGCTACCCTTGCAAGTAGCACTATATCATCACTTCAATGACATCCTCATTCCGTATATTCTTTTGCCATTTATAGTTGGATTTGGCAACATCTGTAAAAGGAGGGATCGGAACCTATATTGGTTTATGTGTCCTTAGTGGAGCTTTTGGAGTTGCAGAAGCTCATGTGCAAGGGGGAATGGTTGGCGATCTGTCCTTCATGACTCCGGAACTCATCCAAGTACAATATTAGCCTTTACACATTCTTTGGTGTGCTCTTCACTTTTCTTTTCTTTTTTTTCTCTCTTTTCAATTAATTAGATTGTTTTCACAACCTGTACGAATTTGCTTGTCCTTGTGGAACTACAGTCATTTTTGGCTGGTTTGGCTGCTTCTGGGGCTCTAACATCTGCTTTGAGGTTAATTACAAAGGCGGCATTCGAAAGTTCCAAAGACGGTCTTCGGAAAGGAGCTAGTATGTAACATGCCTTATATCCAAGATGTTGTTTCTCCGAAGATATATTTAGTAATATAAGTTTGTGTTATATATTTTAGTAGGTCATAATATGATTAAGCTTGATGGACTGTGCTGTGTCTGTGGGCTGCATCTCACCTCCATGTTCCCCCTTTAGAAGGGTGTTTTGGTCCATACATGATCAGAAAGCCTTGCGATGAGCTCTTGGTTTATATTCTAAATGCATTTTGGTCAATACAAGACGAGAAAGCCTTCCAATGCGCCCTTCATTTATATGCTTGTATCAAAATAAATTAGAGAACTTGTGTTACACCACTTCTGCCATGCTGTGACACTTAGGATTTGTTTTAGTGTGGATTTAATTCCTGTGGAATCAAGTGGATTTTGCAACCTGTGGAATTGAGTGGTTTTTGCAAATCGGCTTTGAGGTGGGAATGCAAAAAGGGTTCTTTTGGCGATTTTGATTCGTCTGAAATCCAAACCCCTCTATTCCTTGCTACTAAACAACCAAAAAGCAAATACCCACGAAATCCTTCCATTCCATGTTGCCAAACGAGCCCCCAGAAGTACGAGCCCCCAGAAGTAAAGTCTTGAGAGGTTCTGTTGTCATCCCGTTCCACTCATTATTTTTGCTTTCCTGCCCTGCTCTCCTCTGTTTATTTGAAAGATCTGCATTAGCTCATGTTAGTTTTAATTTGTATCTCGAGGCTCAATCGAATCTAATTGCAATTATTTAATTCAATAAAGCCTAAGGGTGCATTTGGATTCATTATCTAATTGAATTGCAATTGCCTGTCAAATAAAGTTGAAATAACCAGATTGTAATTTGCTTCAAATATTCTCATTTAGGGTTGGCTTCAAAATGCTATTATGTCAATCTCAAGTTGGACTCAAGAATAACTCAATTGCAATTTGGAGGCTGCTTGCTTGTTGTGAATACAATGAAACATCATTCATTCTTGTCATTTCCTCTTTATTGAAATGATCAAAACAGGTTAGTCTAACTCTATTTATATTCGAGAAGTAATCCTCCAAATTGCAATCACTATTTGAACTTGAAACACATGGAATTTTGATTTGTGTTTGGTCATGATTATGAATGGAAAGGTGCAGACCCCACCATCCCTACTTCCTCTATAAGAAGGTGCTGGCCCTCACAATCTCTTATGTTACTATGGATAATAACATGCTACCTCATAGTATTTTATGGCTGTTGATATTTTTTTACTATCAACCCTTCAGTAGAGGCTTTTCATTCAGATATTTATTGCTACTTGAGCAGACATACATGGGCACGCGTATTGTGAATATAATTAATATTCTGAGCCCTTGTACACACTGCCCGTGCCAACGTGGTGCTCGTGTGTGATATCCAAGCCTTCCATTGGGTGGATTCCTATGTACTTGCTTTAGCCCAAGAATTATGCCTGTCAGCAGGTCCCCAGTATATGAAACAAATGGTAGCTAGAAAAACTTGGCGAAGTTTATTTTATAAGCTAGTTTCTTCCATACATTGACCTACCTGATAAATGGACCAACTTATTTTTGGGTGAGACATCTAAAATGGTGGGCACATCTGATGGACAGCTCAGATTTTCTGCATCCATTTGCCAGCTTGGGACACATGGAAGCATACAGATGGCTGTGATCTAGTTGCGGAATTTGCAAATTCTTATAAGGCTTGCCATCATGGCATATGGCGTGATTTGTACATCTTCTTTGCTTTACAAGGGGTTTTGAAATTTGAAGACTTTGTGAAAGATTCCCTGTTAACCATTCCTTATAATCTCCTCTTGCAGTGTTGTTCTTAGCAATCTCAGCATGCTTTGAGCTACTATGTGTTCTCCTTTATGCATACATCTTTCCCAAACTGCCAATTGTGAAATACTATCGCTCAAAAGCAGCTTCCGAAGGATCTGCAACTGTTTCGGCTGACCTTGCTGCCGGTGGAATCCAAATGCAGCTTAATTCAAGAGTACATTCTTTTCATCCACAATCTGTTGCATTTGAAATCCAAGATGCATGAGTTTCTAATCAGATATTGATTTATTGTAGGTAGAAGAAGATCCGAAACAACTTGAACGCCTAAGTAATAGACAGCTGCTGTCACAAAACATTGATTATGCAGCTGATATGTTTCTGATATATGTGCTGACACTATCAATTTTTCCCGGGTTTTTATCTGAGGATACTGGCAACCACAACCTGGGTACTTGGTAAATGATAGCATTTAACTCAAAACTTTCTTATGTGTTTTTTTTCCCTAGAAATTTGTGTTTTTGAGCGCACAGAGTTCCTTTATTTATTTATTTTTGTGTGACAGTAGATAGATGCTGATCCATTTGTGATAACGTACGTGACTTGGATATAGAAGTGTTGTAGATCTAAGTGACTGCCTTGACCAACAAATCTTAGGGTATGAGGACACAGCTGTAGGTAATATATATGCTTAACAGATTAGTTTATTTTAATAAAATTTATTTCATACGTCCAAGCTATTTAGGTAGGCTTTCCGAATCCTGTTTCACCAATCATTCTTAATTTCCTATTGAAGGTCCTATTCTTGGTAGGTAAACAGGCAATATGTTTTCGAGTATGTTTTTGTAATTTTAATTATTTTAAAATACATGTTTGGGTATGGTTGATAAATGTTTGACATTGGAGGAATTATAGGGTCCTATTCATCAGCAACTGTACAGTGCTGCCACGCATGATTCTGTACATATGAGACCATATTTTGGTGATCAAAACCATTGATCTGATGAAAAAAAATAAAAATCTGATGGGAGTTTCCTTGGAGCCTTTCAAGATAATATTGTAACCTATCGATCAATAGCCCAGAAAAAGACAGTTAAGGAGGCTGTCCATAATTCAATGGAAAATGGGTCAATGATCAAAGGGTTGAAATATTCCGATGTGGGAGATTTTTTGAGTGTACCCATCCACAGTGAGCCCTATCATATAAACGGTTTGGATCATGGAAACATTGCTCAGCAAGTATGGAATCCTCACATCGGCAAGCACTATGGTTGCTAATGAGCATGTCCATATAATTCCTCTTGACACGAACCCACACATGTACTTTCATCTCTGACCTGTATAGTCTACTGTCTTTGAAGGATAAAAGTATCGTAAGTTACAGTAGCACTGTTGCGATGCATTCTTGGGTTCAAGTTACTTGACCAATGTTAAGGCATCTGAAAATCTACAAACAACCTTCTCCAGCTTAAGGAAATATTTCGTAAGCTCTCTCAAATACTAGAAATTATCAATCTGAATACTGTGTCAAAGATTAAAAACGTCCTGTATTAAGTATATTTAGAAATATTTCTGTGCTTAATCCATGGGGGGTGTCTTAACATTAGTTCATGGACACATGTACATGGTTCATCAATCTCTGAGTATTTTCAGCTCGCCACATTCCAAACTCATAGAGATTTTCCCATGATATTAAATTAGGGCCTGTTAGGATTCATCGAAAGCATGGCAAAGGAAATAGTGTTTCCCATGAAACTCACTTTCCATTATTTGTTAAGCCTTCATTTGTGGGAAACACCATTTCCCACTTTCTATCTTTGTTGGAAAATAAATAAATTTATTTTCCCACCTCCACCCCTAAGAAATACATTTTTGCACGGTGGAAGGAAAATGAGTTTCTCAAGGGTTAAAGCTCAAATGCTCTCCTATATATGTTCAGTCGCCTCACATGTGTCACATGTGCCAAATGAGACATTGTCTATCTTTGGTCATTCCCCACACATGCCACTATGACACATGTGCTACCATCCATCTTATCTTGTGCCCTACGTATAAAGAACCCCCAATGTGCTAATGTGCCATGTGTCACCATCCATCCTCTCTTGCACCCCACATGTGCTATTGTGCCACATGTACCAGTACCACCATTCATCTTACTTGTGACCCACATGTCTAAAACACCCCACATGCGCCATTATACCACACATGCCATTGTCCGCCTTCAATCCTCCAAATATACCACATGCCAATGGTGCCAATGTGCACAAGTGTCATCATCTAGCTTTAGTGCCCACATGTCATATGTGCTAATGTGTCTTGTGTCACGTGTGCCACAATATAACTTCAAGCACCTCACATGTACCATGCATGCCACAATTTAGCTTAAAGTGCCTACGTATACCGTGTATGCCACATGTGCCACTGTTCATCTCTAAGTATCCCACATGTGCCACACGTGCTAATCTAGCACATGCTACTGACTACTAAAATTATTTTTTTCAAGAAAATTTTTTGTCTTGCTAAATAACAATTCTGAAAATAGATTCTAAATTTCAATGAAAATCTTGTTGAAAAACAAACAAAGAAAACAATATTTCCTTTCCCACAGTTTCCTGGAAATAGGGTTTCCCAAGAAACACTATTTCCTTTCTCATGCTTTTCATGAATCCAAACAGGCCCTTACCAGATATGAATATGATACTTGTACCATGGAGTCATATCTATGCTTACCTTATCAGCCCCTGTAATTTTATCACCATCTGTATTATGGGCATAATGATATTAAGTAGTGATATTTACATTAGGATCTCATAAATCAGTGCTCTTGGAGTATAAAATGTAATCATGATTAGTCATGGGTCTTATGTCTAGTTTCATGTTGTCTTTCAGGTATGTGCTTGTTTTGATAGCAATGTATAATGTTTGGGATCTTATCGGGAGATATATTCCCCTTATAGAATGCATGAAGATCGCCTCACGCAGAGGCCTCATGCTGGCGATTCTCTCTCGTTTCCTACTCATCCCGGCATTTTACTTCACCGGCAAATACGGAGACCAAGGATGGATGATCATGCTGACATCATTCTTAGGATTAAGCAACGGTTACTTGTCTGTCTGTGTTTTAACTGCAGCACCCAAGGGTTACAAGGTTTGTTAATTCTGTGCTGGTTGTTCGATATGATGTCCTGTTTCATGCTTGTTTTGAGAAGTGCCACTGACCACAATATCTGCACCATACAAATGGCAAATGCATACGAAGTTCAGAACTGTTGATTTGTTGGAGCACCCAGATGGACTATTCCCCAAAAGCCAAGGCCTTCGGACCATGGTAGCCATCAATTCAGGCAGCTTCAAATGGATGATTCATCTGAAAATGGTTAGCATATTCTGATCCCCGATTTTTTGGTCTATGGACCATTCATATGGTAGTTTTCCAGTTCAACGGTCCATTTGCCATGGCATGTGAGGTGCATGTGAGGTGTGCTTCCACAAAACTTCCATGAAGCATGCATAATAGAAGCATTACATTGCTATTTCTTCTATTATTATTACCACGAACTTAGGAAAAATTGGGAATAGGCTCTTATGTGGGATGTGTGGGTTTTGGTTTTCCAGGGACCTGAGCAGAATGCATTGGGAAACTTGCTTGTATTATTCCTTCTGGCAGGTATATTTGCAGGGGTTACACTTGATTGGCTGTGGCTCATAGGCAAAGGGTGGTGAGATTCTGTTGTACTGTGGATTTTTCCCAAAATCTTTTTGGAACTGCTACTTTGTACATAGAAAAATGTCATTTTCAATTGATTGTTATGCCAATAAAGATTTTAAACTGCATGGATTTGTTATTCTCAGAATTGATCATGTCACTAGAATAAAATAGAAGCATTAAGTAGCTGCAAGTTTTGTCAAGAAATCCTTTTGCCCACATGTGGCCATTGTTCCTCTCTAAGTGATTCTTAGCAAACGTTCCCAAGAAATGCTCCGTTGCTCTCAGAGAACTATTACTTAATTGTGCTCCCTAGTTTCATTTAGTTTCTTTGGGGCACTTGGGCTGTCCAATCCATTGATCTAGACTGTTTATTAGGTCCAATGCATATTTCATGGGCAACCATGCAAGCATCACCCCAAGATGAGAAATTTTAACCATTTGATCAATCGCTTTAATATAGATAGCCCAGATCATTTGGGGACTTAATTGATAGTTCAGTCCAGAGATGATTCTTCCATAGAGGGGTTTTAAGTGATGAGAATTTCTATTTAAGGAAATCTTATATACTGAATGTATGTTTAGAAAGTAATGACAATATCCTTCATGTAAATTCCACTCTTTTTTTTTTCTTCCTTTTGTTGGGATGAACCAGGCCCGTGCAGTAGTGCAACGCACATGTGATGACCCCAGCAGCAAGCACAGCTGTGGTGGGTCATCCTCCACAAGAAATTAAAATTAGTATAATGTGGGTTGGGCCATATCCCAGAAGAAATTAATTTAATATCATGTGGCTGGGTGGACGGGATGATAATAAACAGGTCACTCATTCAAAAGTCACTGTTGTAATATGAAGTATTAGTATTTTTAACGTTCTTCCCCATTTGAAAATTTAAGAGTGATAATAAAGTATCTTGTATTAAAACAAAAAACATGAATGGGAAAAACTTTGATACTCTGGCAGGGTGTGATGGATGGTATGCAGGCACTTAGAAATTGTACATGTTACATATTTCTAACTAAAATAAAACCTTTCAAATAGCGAGCCTGGATATGGACAGTTTATAAAATGACAATTATACTGTAGTGATGCCCTAACTAGTTGATTAGTTGATATCTAATGGACAGTCAGCATGAAAATAATCAACAGTTTGTATTCCACAAGCAAACTTTCATAGAGATTAATTTCATCTACCTGTGCATGTGTTTTTGTGTGGTCTGCTTTTTCTTTCAAGTCGAGCATGTTTGAAGTGAAGTGATGGACCTTTAACTTTCTAAGATACTTGAAGTAAGATAGAGCTAACAGATGAAGTAAGCCAAGGTTCTCAAGCTCCCTAGACAACTATAAGAACACCCAAATGTATCATAGAATTTACAATGACAAGCATACAGTGGGTTAAACCTGTTGTAGACTCCTAGTTCATCACCATCTTCTTCTTCTTCTTTCTATTCCAGCATATGTAAATCATCTGCCCTCTCTGCTGCTGCTTCTTCTTCCTATCCTTGTTATTCTTCTCCGTAATCATATTTCAAAATCAGGGTAGTCTTATTCTTCTTCTAGCATATCCAAATCATTACCCTTTAAGCTTGTCGCACTCGTCATCACCCTCTTCTTTGCTGGTACCTTCTTTTTCTTCCCTTCTCTCTCCAGAGACTTCCCGATCTTTAGCTTTTATTTCTTCTGCGAGAAATAAACCTTTTGAACCTCTTTTGTAGAAGTTGTCATCAGCCAAAGATAAAGGAATCTCAGACCTCGTTCCAGACGTAAAGAAGGAACATCTTCCAAACATAAGGCGTCGCTACTCACTGAAATGGAATGGCAAAATGGTGTAGCTGAGAATTTTGCTGCATTAACTGGAAAGACCGATGACTTGTTTGATTCTCTCCAACTGACACCATCAGGAAACTGCACAAAGGAAGCAGCTCTTTTTGAAGAAATCAGGAACAAGATGAGTAAAATGGCGAGAAAGTCCATGTCTTTCGAAAGTAGAATGCCTCCCACTTTCGGGCACTTGTCAACTAAGTTGCCTACTCATCCTTCTATTGGTTTGGTAAAGGAGGAAGTCATCCAGAAAGACCCCAAATGGGAAATTCTCGAGTTGCAGCTAGAGGCTAGGATTTTAGCAAGTGCTGTGCTGCCATGAAAGTTCTCCAGGTAAGTTGCAGAAGACTGCTTGGAGAAGCTATCGGCAAGAAGTCTTATATCAAACCCATCTGCAGCAAACACAACAGTACCATCCGCCAATGCCATGATGTTAATTTCCACCACGAGAAATACCATTTTATTTAACCTAAAGTTATTCTTTTGTTAACAGGGACCTGATGCAGTCTATTTATGGAGCAGGTAGAGCGCAAAGCACTTGGGATTAAAAAATTAATTAAGATGGGAGGCACTAAAGGCATTATGTAAAATTACACAAAATCTTTATTTTTGTCTGGGTCCTTACTCATGCTTCAATGGTAGATTCACAATAGTTTTAACAAGAGGTCATGGGTTTGAGTACTCATCTTGGTGAAATCACATTGTGGTGTATGTGTGGAGTACTTGTGTAAAAAAAGAAAAAGGAAAAAAAAAATAATCTATGCTCGTCCCTCGTGAGTCTACTGAATTTTGTATATTCCTTCTATAATTGTAAGTCAACACCTGATGAGCAGATTTGATGAAATATAGACACCATGGTGATGGTACATACAAACCCAAGGTTGGGGTACTATTCCCATTTTTAGCCTCTTGGCATGGCCATGCATTGGATTTGGCTCTTTTTGGCCCCAAGGCTTAAGCATTGAGTGCACGTAATGGACAGAGTAGATTTCATATATATGTACCAGAACGTGGCCCCGAATAGAGGCGTTTTAAGAGTGCTAATTAAAACAAGTGTTTCAGAGGATTTTTTTCGTTTACAGGGAGCATATCTTACTGCCTCTAAGAGGCGTCGGAATCCTCTGAGCAGTGAAAAAACCATGACATGCATAGTCTGTAAGAACTCTATTTAGTGGGCCTCACTGATCAACAGTCTGGATTGTTACACAGTTGGACTGGATGATCGAGTAGACCAGTGGGCCCCACTTCAGGTGATGCGCTGCACAGTCTATCTGCGCAGCTCTGCATACTAGGGCTGGAATGCTATAGCTGTCTTACGCAGACAGCAGTTTGAGTTGAACTAGGATGCTACAAAGTGAAGCATGGGAGAGAGAGTTGTGATGGGTTTCAAACTCCCTCTCCACAGACTCTATAAAAGAGAGCTGGGTCCCCAATCCTACACCACAGCAGAAATTCGAGTCTCATCTACTGATTTGCAGAAAGGGTGTGAAGGAGAGGAAGATCCTAAGTTCTATAGGTATTCTGGTATTCTTATCCGGCTTCCATGGCGGCGTCACAGCTAGGTAAGCTATCCGACCCCTGATCGCCATGTCCCATGCACAGACAGATCCGTGGGCCTATTCCGCATATAGATAAGATTCCACATTTGGTATCAGAGCGATCTGTGCATAGGTATGGATGATCACATTCATCTATATCTGATCATATCAGGGATTTTTCGAATTCCTGAAACAGTTGTGATCAGGGATTTCCGAGTCCCTGAATCCAGAAATATTAAGGCCAGGGATTTGAATTTCGAAAACCCTAAAGACAAATAAAGCAATTAGGAAATTCAATTTCCACATCCAGAATTAGGGATTTAGAATTTGAATCCCCAAATTCAGAGATCAATTGGGTTGTTCAATTTGGAACCCCCAAATTTTGAAATTAGGGATTTTAATCCCAAATACAGCGATTAGGGATTTCGAATCCCATATCCCAAATTGGGAATTTCAGATTCCCATCCCCAAAATCCAGAGTAGATTAGGGATTTCGATTTCAAATCCCCAAATTAAAATATTAGGGGATTCAATTTCCAATCCCTAAAATCAGAATTTCAGATCAGGGATTTGGATTCGAAACCCTAAATTCAGAGTTTCAGATCACAAATTTTGGATTTGAAATCCTAAATACAGAAACCCATATTAGGAATTTTTGAAAATTCCTAAATCCAGTTTTTCAGATTGGGGATTTCCGATTCCCGCATCAGAAATTAGGGATTTCAATTCCATAATCCCAGATTCAGAATATATTAGGGATTTGATCCCATCGGACCTCATCTCTTACCTTGACCTGATGGATCGGCGGCCATTGACGAATGGCGTCACAGCTAGACGAAGGTGATGGCTCATCACCATCTTTCTCCCTCTTTCCGAAGCCATTACCAGCGTCTCGAGCTTTCATGACCACCAATGGCAGTCGCGGCCACCGCTGTTTCCAACACCGTTTACAGTGCCATGTTGCTGTGACTGCAAGAAATCCTGAAAAAGGAGAGGAGCTTGATCTCTCCTTGTCGCGTCGGACGGACTTGCTGATCGTCTCTCTCGTTCTTCCTCCCTCTCTCTCTCTCTCTCTCTCTCTCTCTCTCTCTCTCTCTCGGTGAGAAAATTTCGGAGATGGCCTCGAGAAGAGTCTAGGGCGCTGTTGAGATTATAATAGTCGGGTCTGCAATATAGGACCCGAACTGGAGCTTTCTGGTTACGGACTATTGATTGATGGGCCCTGATATCGTTCTAGGCCCATTAATCCTAGTGTCTGGTTCACACAGCAACATTAAGTTTTATTTTGGTATGAACCATCTACGTGTTCAATCACGAGCATTTAGCCTGTCACATTCAAGAAGTTATGAGCTGTCTATTTTGATATGGGCTGTCTAATTTCCATCTATAATTAGACTTTGAGTTGATCTGTTCAACTAATGAACAACCATACATGAATCTGCCCATCAGGATATATAGTCCATCTATCATTTGAATGACAGTAGCATGATTTAGTTTCGCTCATTTGAACTAGTACAGATCAAATAATAGCTTTGATTCGGCCATATAGTTAGGCCCATCACCCATCTTTAAGTATTGATATGGACCGTTGGAATATAAGATGTGAAACTTATTTCACTTTAAGGATTTTTAAAAGGTCAAAATCAACTAACTTATGGACCGCATCAGACTATTAAGATATAATTCATGGAGAGGCAGGATTATGATCGCAATCTTGAGTCTGTCTTTGTAGTGTTGGATTCGGTTGTGTTAGCCACCATAGTGACCTCAATCGATGAAAACTTTACAAGTACAGACTTGTAACATTGGATTAGAATGATTGCATACAGTTGCATTCACGTCTTCATGCATGCAGTAACGAAAACACAGATGATTACCGTTTGGCAAACGCGTGAACGGGTGAAACCTATTTCACTTTAAGGATTTTCAAAAGGTCAAAATCAACTAACTTATGGACCGCATCAGACTATTAAGATATAATTCATGGAGAGGCAGGATTATGATCGCAATCTTGAGTCTGTCTTTGTAGTGTTGGATTCGGTTGTGTTAGCCACCATAGTGACCTCAATCGATGAAAACTTTACAAGTACAGACTTGTAACATTGGATTAGAATGATTGCATACAGTTGCATTCACGTCTTCATGCATGCAGTAACGAAAACACAGATGATTACCGTTTGGCAAACGCGTGAACGGGTGAAGTAAATGGTGCTGGCAATGTAAAACTGAAAGACTCATCTCACCCACAGGTGTTGAGTGTCTCAGATTTACATCACTGACATCACTTAGCTTCATGTTCGGGAGGATCACTAACATGTTATTATTTCCTCCCACGGGAGGAATGATGATGATGTATGTGATTCTCACTAGGATGTGATGGTTGGGCCCATTTTCATCCTGGATGATTCGATTGATGCCTCCCTTAGCAAGAATTGATTAACTTTGCCTGATATTTGTTTACATTCACAACATTACCTTTGTGAAACTATGAACTAATGTGAGTATATGTGTATCTCTTATATTTCAGTCTCAATTCCAACTAATACGCATCAAGTCCCTCCCTTAAATGGGTCTAATTATACTCAATGGAAGAACGCCATTGAAGTTGTACTGGGCTGTCTTCAATTAGATCTTGCCCTGATAACACCAGAACCGCCAAAGCCATCTGATAATGCTACAGAAGCTGAATATAATAGATGGGTTGCATGGTTTAGATAAAATGATACATGCTTGAAAGTCATTAAATATTCAATTTCTGAATCGATGAAGGGTGCCATGCCTGAAACAGATAAGGCTAAAGTTTTCCTAACTGAAATGGAAAAACGATTCAAGAAATCTGATAAATCTGAAGTAGGCATTCTTCTGAATAAATTGACTCGCTCGTCCTACGATGGAAAAGGCAACATCCGTGAATACATTGTAGAGCAGATCGAAGTTGTTTCTAAGATCTGTGCTCTAGGGCTTATTCTCACTGATGATCAACTGGTTCATTTGATCATGAACAACCTACCTCCCCAATTCGGCACGTTCCTGGTAAATTATAACACTCTGAAGGACATGTGGACATTGGATGAACTCATCACTCAGTGCGTCCAAGAAGAAGACAGGATCAGACAGATGATAAAGGTTCAAAATGTTAATATGGTGACTTCAGGACAAGGGCATGGGCAAGGGAATAAAGGTAGAAAGAAGAGGAAACAAGGTTCTAATAATGGATTCTCTGGTCCTCCATCTGGAAACCATGAGAATCAATCTGGAAATGGATCTAAACGTAAACGGGTAAAAGGCAAGCCGTGCTACTTTTGTAAAAAGACGGGTCATCTAAAGAAAGACTGCGAAGGTTTTAAGGATTGGCTCATAAAGAAAGGTAATCATTCTGTTCTTGTCTGTTTTGAATCTAATCTGATCGATGTGTCAGTAGATTCCTGGTGGATAGATTCAGGAACTACTATTCACATATGCACTTCTATGCAGGAATTACTACAGGCTAGGCCACCAACTGATGCGGAGCTCTCAGTATACGTAGGCAATGGTGTCAAAGTTGACGTGGAGACAATAGGAGTCTATAGGCTTAAGTTGAAGTCTAGTCATTTTTTAAATTTAGTTAATACATTCTGTGTGCCGTCTATAAGGCGCAATTTAGTTTCAATTTCCTGTTTGGATAAGTTGGGATATTCGTTCCACTTTGGAAATAAAAGTTTTAGTATTTACTTTAATTCGATTAAAGTTGGAACCGGCTCTTTAGTAAACAACTTATACCAGTTAGACTTGATTGCCTTTCACGTCTATAATATTAATACCTTGCATGGAAATGTAGTGGGATCGAAGCGAAGACTAGACTATGAGAATTCCTCCATGTTGTGGCACAGGCGGCTATGCCATATATCTCGTGAGAGATTAGACAGGTTTGTGCGAGAAGAAATTTTGCATTCTCTAGACTTCTCTGATTATAAAGTATGCATTGATTGCATAAAAGACAAACAGACTAGAACGAGAAAGAAAGGTGCAACCAGGAGTGTAGATCTATTAGAGGTTATACATACAGATATCTGTGGACCATTCCCTATAGCCTCATGGAGTAGCCACAAATATTTCATTACCTTTATAGATGACTACTCTCGCTTTGGGTACCTATACCTTATCAGTGAGAAATCAGATGCCCTTGATGCTTTTAAAATCTATAAAGCCGAGGTTGAAAATCAACTCGATAAGAGAATTAAAGTTGTCAGATCTGACCGTGGTGGTGAATACTATGACAGATATGACGAATCAAGTCGCAATCCAGGGCCATTCGCTAAATACCTACAGGATTGTGGCATTGTTGCTCAGTACACTATGCCTGGTACTTCAGAGCAGAATGGAGTTGCTGAGAGACGTAATCGCACCCTTATGGATATGGTGCGAAGTATGGTCAGCAATTCAACATTATCAGAATCTCTGTGGGGTGATGCGATCAAAATCGCAGTTCATATATTAAACAGAGTTCCCAGCAAAGCAGTAAGCAAAACTCCTTTTGAGTTGTGGAATGGGAGAAAACCAAGTCTCCGATATCTACATGTTTGGGGTTGTTCTGCTGAGGCAAAAATTTATAACCCGCATGAAAAGAAGCTTGATCCTAGAACCATAAGTTGTTTCTTCATTGGATACCCAGAAAGATCAAAAGGCTATCGATTCTATTGTCCTTCCCACTCCATCAGGATTGTTGAGACTGGGAATGCCAGATTCATTGAGGACACTGAATACAGTGGGAGCACAAACATAAGAAATTTTGTATTTGAGGAACAAAGGACTGTGATTCCTGTCATAGTCAATCCATATCACGTGGACATTAATAATGCAGTCGATTCTGCAGTCACTGCAGAGCACCACGTAGAACCTCATATACAAACCACTGATGAGGAAAATCAAGATCAGACCCAACAAGCTGAACCATTAAGAAGATCTGAAAGAGAGAGAAGGCCTGTAAATCGAGACGATTACATCGTATACTTACAGGAACACAACTTTGACATAGGGGTGGAAAAGGATCCTGAATCCTTTACACAAGTCAAATAAAGTGCTGGTCCTTCTCGTTGGTTTAATGCCATGAAAGATGAGTTGAAATCCATGCAGGACAATAAAGTATGGGATCTTGTAGAGTTACCCACTGGAATAAGGCCAATTGGTTGTAAATGGATATTTAAAACCAAACGGGACTCCAAAGGTAATGTCGAACGATATAAAGCCACACTTTTTGCCAAGGGTTTTAATCAACGTAAGGGCATTGACTTTAAGAAAACTTTCTCACCGATATTTAAGAAAGTCTCATTCAGGATCATAATAGTTCTTGTAGCTCATATGGACTTAGAGTTACATCAGATGGATGTAAAGACTGCATTTCTCAATGGGGATTTAAATGAGAATGTGTACATGTTGCAGCCCGAAGGTTTTGTAGCTACTGGCGCAGAACATTTGGTTTGCAAACTTAAGAAGTCCATCTATGGGTTGAAACAGGCATCGCGGCAGTGGTACCTTAAGTTTCATGAAGTAATTTCCTCATATGACTTGTAGAAAACACTGCAGATGAATGCATCTACATTAAAACCAGTGAGAGTAAGTTTGTTATGATGATTTTGTATGTTGATGACATTCTATTGGCTAACAGTGATACCAGGATATTGAGCGACACGAAGAAATTCTTATCTCGAAGGTTTGAAATGAAAGACCTTGGTGAAGCTTCTTACGTCATAGGCATTGGGATTCGCCGTGACAGAACACTAGACTGCTCAGCCTGTCACAGAGGGCCTACATTACTAGGGTACTCGAAAGGTATGACATGCAAAATTGTGCTTCAGGAAAGTCGCCAATTTTGAAGGGTAACAAATTTGGTTTATTTCAGTGTCCAAAGAATAAT